>NC_072739.1:138923708-139123779 GCF_026930045.1 Uloborus diversus
TAGTATAAGTTCATAGGTGTCAAAATGAACAACCAAGATGCCTTTTAAAATGAATCAAATGTCCAAACCCAAATATATAATTAATATATCAGTGTTAAAAATAAGAAATTAAATTTAGGCATCATAATGGCGCCTAGTATAAGTTCATAGGTGTCAAAATGAACAACCAAGATGACTTTTAAAATGAATCTAATATGTATATCCAAACCCTAATATATAATATTTGTTATTGAACATACTGCTGATATCCACTCCTGTATGCTACAAAATTGGGTTGGATGATGTAGATTTATACATTGTGATGTATTGTCAACCTTACATCGGGATGTTGCGATGCATCTTGATGTGATTCAAGCTCAAGCACTTTAAATTAGAAAAAAATATCTACTACATAAGCACTCATTAATATAAAACTAGCTGCATCGGCCGGCTTTGCACGGTCTACCTCGAAAACAAAAGTTATGTCAAGTGACGCATGTTCAACAATCATGCTTCAAAAAAAAAAAAAAAATCAGTAAAATTTTGCGGCAGATTGCGGAAAAGTAAGTAAAAATTTTAAATACCCCGAATACAGGAAAAGCATTGAAAACAAAAGCCAGAATTTTATTTGTTCATATTCAAGAGAGAAAAATGGCAACAGATCTTTCATCTTAATGATTTTCTTCATGCTGCAAATTTTAATAAAAGCATTGTTACAGAAAGTTGAGATGAAGCATTGAATAATAATTTGAATGGAGGAAAGCCTTCTAAATATAGGGATTTTATGTTGAAATCTAAGTGTCATAATTAATGGTTTTTAATTGATATCCCCACTAATTATTATCAGAGGATTATTTTAAATAGCCAAACATAAAGACAGAAAGATTACAAACCCATCAATACCTGATTTGATGGTCAGTTCACTGTCGTTCGGGAGAAGTAACTTGAACATAGATACATACATAGATACCAGGGTTGGGTTTTGGGCTGTACAAAAGTAGTTTAGGACAGGACAGGAAAGTGTCCGAAACTGTCCAAAAATGTGCTGGAGCTAAAGGGGGTGTAATCTAATCAACTCGTATTTACTGCAATATTCTTAATACATAAATACAGATATTAATGAGGTTTAACTAATGAAGTATTTGATAATATTTTTCTCCAAAATGTTCATAAAAAATTTCCAATAAATCTACTACATGAAACAACTAATTTCAGTACCATTTGTAATTAAATGCACAATATTTAAGTGCAAAAACAAAGCTTAATTTTTTTAATGGTTTTTGCAAATAAGAATAATTTTTTTGGAACCATGGCAACATTGAACTTACTCGGACTTTGTGGAAAATTGCTTGTCGTGTTTGAGATTTCAATCTTTTTGCATCTTGTAAATATTTTGATATTTTTGGCAGTCGGAAGTTATTGTGACATGCGCCACATTGATTAGCTTATTTTTTGTTTAATTTTAGTAGATAATAAACTTTCTTATAATATATAACTAATTTCTTCCATTTATAATTAAAAAGAAGGTTATTAAATGTGCAGTATTTAGGTGCAAAAAAAAAAAACTTAACTTTTTTAATGGTTTGGGCAATTAAATTTTACAAGATGTTTCAAAAAAAAAAAAAAAAAAAATCAGAGAACAAAAAATTGATGATTGGATTCATATTTTTAATATAATACATTCTGTAACAACAAAAAATTGTAATTTATTTCATTTAAGTCACTTTTTGCACTATATTTTGAACACTTTCTCTTGCGCATATGCATAAATGTCGAAGCATTTGGTTTATGGAAAAAAAATCATGGATACAAATTGAAAATTTTAATGAAGAATTAAATTTCTACAAAAATAGATTAAAATCAATGGTATAAATAAGTTACATATATATTTATTCTTGAATGTTCACATTGAATAAATACAAGTATATTACTTGTTATTATACATTATTAAATAGTCAAAAAAAAAAAAAAAAAAAACATAATTTTGACACATTTTGTTCTGTTTTTGATATTTTTTCACAAAATATAGTTTCTCAAGAAATAGTTTTGGACACTTTCAGACACAAAGGTTTTGAACAGGACGATAAAAACCTTGCCAACCCTGCTTTCATTTGCACACATGCATAAACATAAGGAAATTCGGTTGTTATTACCAAAAAAATAAATAAACTCATGCATTCAAATTGAAATTTTAATCAAGAATTCAATTTTTATGCAATTAGATTAAAAACAGCTGCTTAAATAAGCTGAATGTTCACATTAAATAAATGTTCAATATAAAACATTACTTTGATATATTTTATCCTGTTTTTGATGTTTTCCCACAAAATAGAATTTCTCTAAGCATATAGTTCTGGACACTTTCGGACAGTTTTAGACACAAGGACAGGACGGTAAAACCTAGGATTTTTACCATAGTGCCCAAAACTGTTCCAACCCTGATAAATACAAGAATGCTTACACTCAGTTTTTAACTATATAAGATGATGAATATTTCATTTAAAATTTAAGTCATATGTATTGAAAAGTGAAAGAATACAAAAAATATTTTCAAACAGTTTTATTAATTAAATGAAAATTATTTACAATAACAAATTTTTTTTCAGTAAAAATTTTAGCTGTACTTAAAAATTGCTTGTTTAATTTTTACAATATTTGTACAAGATAAAATATATGCTCTTTATAAGATACTTTCAAATTTATTCTATTACTAGAAGTAATAATAAACAAACCCTTCATGATATATTAGAAATCTTCAATTACAACTATACTAAAATAATTATTACATTGTTTTTGTGTGAAAGATTTTTTAAATTCTATATTTAACTGCTTTGATATTTTTCTACATCTCTTGTTTAAATAATTGCTTTAAAATTCTTTTAAAATCTTCTGATCAATAAATTGTACATTTTTTAGTATCTGCATAGTTTTTAGTATCTGTTTAGTTTTTGCATAATATTTATCATCATGTTATGTATGATAAATATTATGCAAAATGTGGTTGGATTTGTCTAGTGCTTTTGAATTTTTTCTAGCCAAGTGTGTTCAAAAACTGCCAAAATAGCTAATTTTTGCTAAACCTGGTAGCACTGCTCTAAGCAAGCAACTTTTTCCATTTTGATTTATAGCCTCAATACAAAAGGGTTGCTGTGATTCTTCTCACCATTTCACATGGTTGATTTCACTCATTGCCAATCCAATTGGTTCTTGTTCTCTCATATTGGTCTGCATGCAAAGTTTCAGATAATTTTTCACACTCCTTCCTGATTTTGGTTCGGCTCACTGCCAATTCAACACCGGTGTGGAGAGGTTGTAAATTAAACAGGCAACAGGACTGTGAATCGGTGTACCCTACATCATTACAGTGCTGATGCATCAGTTTAGAAAAGTTTCCTAAACTGGTGTAATTAGGACTTATACTGGTTTTCAGAAATGCATTGATGCATCACAAGCCCTACTACACACTGCCTATAGCATATTTGTAAAATATACAGAAGAAAATTATTTTTTAAAGACAAAATCTGACCAATCACTGGTATCATATCAAAACTTTTTTACCAAAATGCAACTAACGATCACTTATTTCTAACATTGTTTATCATCCCAAATGCAGTTCTAATGAAAGCTACTTCATTAATTAGTTGTAGTAACAACCATTATGTCAGGAAGTGTTTTCAATAGTTAGTTGTCTAAAGAAGTAGACTTATATCGAACAAAATATAGCAATTCCTTTTTTCAACACACTTTTAATTAGAAGTATCACTAAAATTTCCCATGTATATACATGTGAGTTTATATTATATTCCTCCTCCTCCCAATTAGTGGTTAGTTAAATGCTTAAATTATAATTTTACTTTAAATAATAGTTAAATATTAAGTAGCATTCAATATATAAGTAGCTTAAATAAATAGCATTCTGTTAGTAGTATGTATTTCAAATTGCTGTAAATATTTTATAATCCTTCAAAATAAAAGTACTTTGCATTTTCAATGTGATTTGTACCATTCTTCCTTGTAAATCCACTGGGAATAAGTTTCCTAGAGCAACATTTTTTTTTTTTTTGAGCAATCACATTGCTTATTGTTCTCAATTGACTGTTTTGAATTCCTATGATTTTATTTTCCCCGGCCTCCCTCTGTTTGTAGCACCACCGTCGACCGGCCTCACAATGCTGCTCCTCTAGCAAAAACAGTCTTTAGGTTGCATCACTTACTTGCCTACACTTACACACACATACACCTACACACACAAACACATACGTATACATACAGACACCTACACATACACATAACTACCAACACATACACACACCCACACATACACATAAACTACCCACACATACACATATCCCCTCACACAAACACACAACTACCCACACACACATACCCCACATACACCTACACAAATACATACACACACGCATACATACAGACACATACACACAACTACCCAGATATACACATAACCCCACACACAAACACACATACACACAACTTCCCACACACACATCTCTCCCCTCACACAAACACACAAACTACCCACACACACATACCCTCCCCCCACACACAAACACACATGCCTACATACACACACACAATTGTGATTGCGAAAAACATAATTTGAATTCAAGATGTCAAAGTTCAAATTATTTTTTTTTTGTGCGTGTGTTATTTAACTTTGAAAGGCATTACAAATTTCTCCATGACTAACTAAAAAGAATTTTGTTGATTTTTGTATTTAGTCTAGGAGAAAGTTGTTCTGCAGTTCTTCCAATTTGTATTGATGTTTCACTGTTTTATGTTGTAAACATATGTATAAGTTACTTTTCTGCTTGTATTACTTAATTAGAAGTATTAATCATTTGTTGCTATTATTTTATTATTATTATTACTAACAATGTTTCAGCAGTGCAGAAGTGTTAGTTTCTAATTGTTAGAATTTACTATGTATAAATGTACTTTAAAGAATTGATATTTCATATCATCACTGTTTGATATGACACTGTGACAGTGACAAAACATCACTATTTTGATGTTTTCTCATCAATGCTTGTCTATATTTTTTATTGCTAAATAAATTTAACGTAGAATTTTTTTCACCTACCTCTGAACCATAGTTTTAACTTATTGTATTTTTTAAAATTGTGTTGTGTACATATTTGTAGTTTATGCTAATTTTTTGAAATTTTGCAGGGCATTTATGTCACTGAAGTGTACGACAACAGTCCAGCACAAAAATGTGGGCTTAAAGTTCATGACAAAATTTTGCAAGTAAGTTAACATTGTGCAAATATTTTTTTTTTTTGTTAAAATTGTTAATTGTTTACCTTCAGTAATTTATGACTGTCTTCTTTTTTCTTCTGTGTTAATGTTATTCCATGGACTAAAGTTCAGAACCAGGTGGCAGTATTTACAGCAAAATTTCTCTGGTTCCCTCCGTGGAAAATGTTAGAAGGGAATATGTAAAGCTTGGAGAAGAGTCTCGCTAGATTTTGAATTGAATTCCGAAGTAGATTGAATCCAGAGGCTATTTAGTACCAGGTTTTAGCACCACTTTTAACATTGCTTGTCAAATCTTTTCAGTTGTATCTGATATTGTGGTACTTTGTCTGAACTAAGACTGCCCCGTAGCTTTTGGTTTCGAATCATGTGGTATAACAGTCTTCATTTATTGAATAGGTCAGGGCTCTCTAATCTACCACCCACAAACAGAATTTATCCAGCCAGCAAGAGACTTATGACCTGAAAAAAAAGCATTTTGTATTTGATAATATGTTTCCTTTTAAGCATTTTTATAGAGAATGTAGCCCAGAAAATTTCAAGAACTACCACTGAGCATTTCATTTTAAAAATCGTCTGTGAAAGGGGAGGGGGGGCATATGTAGCAATTCGGACTGAAAAGTGAGGGGGGAGGGAGCAAAAAAGAAGACAGCTAGCTGCAGCAAAAAAAAAAAAAAAAAGAGAGAGAGATAGAGAGGGAA
This sequence comes from Uloborus diversus, assembly GCF_026930045.1. Classification (NCBI taxonomy): domain Eukaryota; kingdom Metazoa; phylum Arthropoda; class Arachnida; order Araneae; family Uloboridae; genus Uloborus; species Uloborus diversus. The sequence continues at coordinate 138,929,669 of NC_072739.1, forward strand.
AAATTACAAAATTTTGCTAGGGCTGGTTTTGAGAGCACATAAATGGTAATTGATGGATATCAAACAACTTAACTCATGTTTTAAAAATATTTTGATGAATTTTGTATGCAATAACTTTCCCCAAAGAAACACTTCCCATGAATTAGACTTACATTAATCACCCCAAAGTATTTTGAGTTGTCAGAAACACTTGGTAATACTTTCATTAAGCAAGTATGGCTTGCTTAAGTAAAACAATTAATTTACTAATAACTAAACTATGAATACATACTAAAAGTTACTGCTTGTGCTAAATAATGTCTCATAAACAGATATACAAAGTAAAATAAATAATTATGTTCTGAAAATTTTGACATTTCTTCTTTGGATATAATTTCTAGTTTTGGTACCTAAATTCAAAAATGAACGATAAAAAGTGGGGGGGGGGGGGGTAGTAACTGTAAAACATTACTCTTCATATATTAATTTTCATCTATTAGAAATATTCTGTAATATTTAAGTGACGTAAAAATTCTTAATTTTTCATTGAGAGTTAAACATGAATGCAGTATTAAGCTAAGCAGCTCCACCTTCTTAATTGGGCTGTAATTGGCTGCTTGCACTGTTCCTGTTAACAATGGCATAAAGCAAGCACATACAATTTTGATCCCTCTCACTTAACCATCTGAACTGTAATATTGTTGAATTGTTGACTGACTGTGGTCCTTGAGTAAAAAAGTTTAGAGGCCTCTAGAATAGGTCATCAATGTTTATGAAATAGTTTATGGTTTCATTTATAACTTGTACACTCTCTTCTAAATCAAGCAAGGGTATTTTTAGTTAAATATGTTCTAAATTTTGTGAACAAATTTCTTTGCCAGTTGTGAAATTCTGAAAACCCTGGACATATTTGCTACCCCGGGCATTACCCAGGACAGCACTGAAATTTCAGGGCTAATCAAGTCATATACAGTTAGCAGAAGAAAATAATTTTAGCCTACAAGAACTTATATTGCAAAATAATAGTTTGTACTTACAGGGTACTCTGAAATAGACTGACTGTTTTTAAAAATGTATAACAAGGTAACGGTTAATGATTAATGAACGGTTAAAAAACAATTTTTTGCAGAAAATTCATGTGATGGGCCGTAAATTTTTTCTCCATGAGTTCAAAATTTTTTCAAACAGATGGCCCTTCAGATAGTTAGCCCATAAATCAAAAAGGAAGAATTAAAATTCACCTATTTTTTTTCCTCCGATTGCGACATTTGATTGTAGCCGACCATAGACATTTTAAAAATATTGGTATGTACTTTGTTCATTAAAATGTTTTTTCAAAAAAGTATAATGTAATTTTATGGATTAATTGTTTTATGATTTATGTCTAAGAATATGTAAATTATCAATTTTGTTCTAGCAATCATCTGATTCCAAGCTCAAAAATTTCTCCTGCTTTTTTGTTTTAATGCTCTTGCTTTTCCATTTTGTAATGTTGGCAATTCTGAAAAATGCTTAAAGTCTGAAAATTTTTGTTATATTTAATCAAAAACAATTTTTTGAAAAAAAAATTAAGCATAACAAAATTTTTTCAGACTTTCATATGAACCAGTATGTTTTTATTCACTTTTTTTAAGTCGGTTTTTTTAAATACCCTCGCAGTTTTTTTGGGGTAGTTCTGGGTGTGTCGAAAACCTTGATAATAAGCCTATGAATAAGTACTCAAAAACTTTCTTTCCTTTTTCAGGTCAATGGATATGATTTCACGCTCGTTACCCACGAGAGGGCGGTTGAATACATCAGGAAAAATTCAGTCTTAAACATGCTGGTGGCGAGGAAAGGTGTCACACATTCATGAATCATCAAAGAACTGCTCTAGCTGGCTAGATGCATGTCTTCCTTCAATCCTGCTTTTATCAACCAAGGTTATTGCAGAACGTCTTTCACAATGTCTTGTATCGTCAGAAAGTTTTCTTTTTTTTATATCAGAGTACTTGTTTTTATTGTATTGATATCTATTCATGTTATTATATATCCTCTAGTTGATGCAGTTGCATCTCTTTAAGTCTTGTTTTAAAAGTTTATAAAGCAATTAAAGCATTAAGGGGGGAAACCAGTTTAAACCAGTCAAAAAATCAACTTTTTTTATGTCATGAAATGTTAGTAAAACTATTCAAGAATATGTTGCCAAAATTTGAGTGAAAAATTCCGATTAATTCCAATGCTGTGAGCACTTAAAGTGACTGTAGAGATTCGAAAACATTCACAGCATTTGTTTTCAAACACATTTTTCTCGAAACAACTTTTTTTCAACTGCGCATTCTAGCTCAAAGAGGTTTTGACCAATCATTCTGAAAATTTGTGAATATTCTTTATTCAATTGTACACTATATGAACCTTACTCTTTGATGATATTATTAATAAAAATATTTTTTTAATGCAAGAAGTGTGAAAAAAATGGTAGAAAAACGTAATTATAAACTAACACCTCAAAAACGTGCAATTTTCAACTTTTTTGATCACACTTAGATTTATATTCTCAGGAAATATGTTGTTTATGAGAAAGAAAACTGTAATGATTACAAGCAAAAATTGTGGCTTCAGTAATGCACACCAGCAGCAATCTCTAATGGTGACCGCCCATGGACAGCAGCTTCTAGCTCCCCTAATTCTAGTGGAAATGTCTTGAAAAAAATTACAAGGTGTACTTCAAAAGATGAATAAAATATCCTCCTAGTATAAAGAAATTCTGATTATTTCTTTCATGTTAAAAAAAAAAATCACGAAACACACTAAAATTTCGGCCTCCTAAACTAGTTCCCCCCTTAAGATGAAAATGGCATACGTGCGTTCGGAAGTTGCTGTTTTTAAGAACAAAACTGTGGGAGAAAAATTAGTGCTATCTTTGTTGTATTCCTTGCATGGAGAAAAAATTGCTGCAACTCTGAAACACATGTATGGAATTTTTGTTGTAAATTTGTGCTTTACTTACCTCAAAGAATTTCTTTACTTGTATCGCTGGCGCAAATGTTTTTATTTACAGTTTATATAATACATGTTTGACATGACTTTTTTTATTCATATTTTTAAACAACTTGGAGTACAGAAAGTCTTTCGTTTAGTACTCTTTTTGTATGACACTTATTTGCAAGCATGATTCCTATACCAGTTCTCTGGTGTGTTGCAGAAAGCTTATAACTGGCAATATTTTAAAATGGGTGATAACTTTTAAATATGTTTCAGGATGCTTAACCTTTGAAAGCACATAAATTGTCTCGTCTGACATTTGTCAATGTATCTACTTTTGATGTTACTTTTTTTGTTGTTTGTGGTATAATTTTTTATTAGTGAATAGTTGTTATTTCCCGCAAGAAACATTTCTTTTCAATATTAACATCATCTTCATCTGATTAGGTTTTTGTTTGCTTTTCATAAATGTTTTGATCAATGGGCATTTGCAAGGAACTTAATAACCTTTGTCAAAAAAAGTTTTCCTTGAAATTCAGTTAAGACAAAGATTGAAAAAAAAAAGTTAAAGCAATCCTGTAATTTATGGTTTGAATGAATTTTGCATAATACAAATACGTTTATAACTATATTTGAAAATGGCTTTTACAAAGAGACTTATGGGATAACTTAATAAGCGAAAGTAAATGAACAAGGAAAGGGAAGAAATAAAAACATGGTTTACATAAATGTGATTAATTAAGCCATCTAGTGATCAAACTGCCTTTTTATTCTTTTAATACTTTTATTCATTGATGCTCCATTAAATTATATTTTTGATGCCAAATTTTCGCATTAAATGAGCGATTTTAGTGTGTCTTATTGATGGAAAAACTACACATTTAAAACAACAGTAGAGATCTAATAAGTTAAATTGAAAGCTCCTTAGTTGAAAATTATTTATTGCATTCAGTTTATACAGGAAATGCTGGCATTTCACATCGGAAATACTGGTTTTACAAAATTGGAAAATGGTATGAAATGCCAGGACAGTAGACCTTTGATTAACCGAGCCAATAATGAAGTCTTTTTTTTTCTTTTTGTTTTTGAAAATAAGTAAACCCTGAGAAGGACAAAGTTTTTATTTCTTCATTTTATTTTATTTTTTCAAATAATGTAGATTAAAAAAAGTGAAGAGCTTTCCGTTTAAAATATTTTCTGGAAATTTGTGTTTCTTTAACCCGTTCGCACCCAGCGTCACGCGGACGCTACGCAACAATTCCTCTCTTATCAGCCCAGCGGCACGTAACCGCTACGCGCTCTGATCGACGCTGACGTCCCAGCGTCACATATACGCTTTCTCGAAACGGAACGAATTGAATGAATATTTAAACGATAAAAGATGGCGCTAAATGGCTATAACTTTGATCTTATTCGAGTCACATGGTATTTGACCTTCATGTACAGGCTTTAGCTTTTTATTTGGGCCTCTCAATGGGATAGATTTTTTTTTATGTAAACATCAGTGAATCACTGCTCTGCGCATATGATTTATGAGGTCTCAATTGCTCTTGTTTATATCTTTGCTTCTCTTTTTTTTGTGACGAGTTATTGAAAGAGATATACATCTAGCTGAATAAATTATGGGGGAGGGGAGGAAGGTTAAAATATTTTTGCTTATGAGTTCCAGACTTTTGGGATTCCCCGTTCGATGAGAGTACATTAATGATTTCAAGCGGCACTGAAGTTTATGATTATTTATTATTTTTGAATCCTTTCTGATATTGTTCTTCATTTATTCTTTTTCATTTGGAGACTGGAACATTGCAATAAAAATGGTTAGCGAAGTGAGTGAAAGGGAATGTTTTCGAGAGAATTATGAAGCAATTTTGAGACTTGTTGCGTGGGAATTGAACTAGTTTAAATTCGTTGACCTAAGTTGTTTTAATTAAATTTACATAAGGAACATATTTTTTTGCTACATTTCTTTTTCTTTGATTGCACACTCACGATGTTTAACTCTAACTTTGTTTTTGTGCACATATTATTTAACTTTGTGCACATAGTTAAAGTTTTAGTATTCTACTTATTTCACTCCCTTCTAATAATGTAATAGTCTTTATATTAATAATTAGTAATCAGTAGTACATTGTTACAGCAAATTTAAAATTTCAAGTCATTATTTTGAGATGCTGATTTTATATGAATATTTTTGTTCAGTTAGGCTTAACTGCTGTAAATGCTCGGGCCGATGGCGGCGTTCCATTTCGGAACGTTCGGTCCCGTAGCTGCGCTTCGTTTTCCATGCGCTGGTCCTCAAGGGGTTAAATACATCTTTTAGTATTTAACTTTCATTAAAAAAAATTCTATTGACTTTCTAAAACTTACTACAAGTTATTTCCCTATGTTAGTTTTTTAACTTTAAAACATTACTCTTCATATATTAATTTTTATCTATTAGAAATATTCTGTAATATTTAAGTGACGTGAAAATTCTTAATTTTTCATTGAGAAATAAACATGAATGCAGTATTAAGCTAAGCAGCTCCACCTTCTAAATTGGGCTGTAATTGGCTGGTTGCACTGTTCCTGTTAACAATGGCATAAAGCAAGCACATACAATTTTGATCCTCCTATTCCCATGAATCAGTAAATGCTGGTTACAAGATTTTTGCACTGCATCAGAGACTTATTCATATGAACATTTGTCTATTGGTATGTCTGTATACATGTGTGTGTTTACACATTATCAGAGTTGGCAGGTCTTTGATACGTAATAGTTTAAACCTGTGAGCTTTAAACTTTTTCTGAGCATTGCTTCATTAAAATTCCAAAATTCAGTGTTGCCTTTTTTTTTTTTAATGTTTGGCCTTACCTGGTCGAAGTGCCCATGACTACCTCTCCTGGTTCGGTTGAACTGCCTGTAATCTGTCATCCTTGCTATCATTGTTACACTGTATTTTTATTTATTTTTTATTTTAGGCCTTACCTAGCTAAAGGATCTAAAATCATGATGTATGAACAATCAATTGACATAGTATAGCCTATTATGACACTTGTGCTTTTAAACCTATAAAAAATCAAACTGAAACCGTACATTGTGTAATTTTTATAATTTCTGCTGTCTTTTTTCTCTTTTTTTTAAAATCTATTAACCCCTTTACAGTCCTACATTACAAATTCACCTTTGTAGTCTTATGTCGAGCAATATCCGACACGTGTTTAAGCTGCTATATAAACTTTCAGATTTAAAATGACATCTCTAAACACAGTCCTGGGGTATTTGTCTGACTTATTATACTCTCCAGTTACATTTTATATTTTCTTTAGATTTATCTGGAGGGAAGAACTTAAAAGATCTCAAAGAGTTGATTTTGATTTTTGTCCATTTTCAACTATCTTGGCTATCAGTATTTAATGAAAGGGTTATTAAAAATTTCAAATTTTAATGACTCTAATCTGTCCTGAAATCGGTTTTCATGGGGAAAATATCCAGCTAAACCATGGGGAAAGTGTCTGAGCTCCACCCCCCTAACAATTTTTCATATGGGCGCCCTTGCAGCCATTCAACAGTATGCATGTCTGCATGGTATATCATTAAATAATGACTGGGAGAAGAAATTTAAAATGAAAAAAGTACTAAAAGCAAGGAAGCTCTAATTTCTAATTTTGCACCCCTATAGGGGCGCCCTTGAATGGCTGTAAGCAGTCATTATTTTTCTAGCCCCAAATCAAAGCTGGATGATATAGGCGCATGCTATGCGTAGATACTTTTGCGTAGGTACGTAGGCAAAAAGAGGTCGCTATTTGCAGAAGTTAGGTAACACTGATGAAGGAAAAAACATGTATTCCAAAGCACATTTGTATACAAAATTTTTGAAAATTTGTGTTTTAATAGCTTTACTTTCATCTTTTCTGAATATGATATAATTTTTCATGCATTCTGTACAATTTGAAACGTTTTATTTCTCATACTCAACATAGTTTGTAAACCATCTGAAATCTCCTTCCCCCTCTACGTACTTTTTGGAGGAACTAAGGAGAATAAGTACGTTTGCTCAGTGGTGTTCCAAGTTTAAACTTTTGGGAGGGAAAATTCTCAATTCGCCGAATCAAACCCTGAATTCTAACGAATATTAAAGAATGAGCACACAGACACATGTCTGCTGTCCATTCCCGAAAGCAAAGATTAGCACACGGGAATAGATTCCATTTTAAAAAGGGGCAATAGGTTCAGGATGGGCACTTTCTGCTCACACTTGCTATCTCTGTTTTCTTCAACGCTACATTGAAAGAACTGCTCAACACCTTATTTTGCACCTTTAACTTCCAAGTTTCCCTACCTATTTTGATAAAATCATAGCAGACGTGACGCATGCTCAAATCGACAGGAAGTCTCAGCTAAGGAAAACAGATAGTATATATATTGAGAGAAGAAGTTATGTGTAATTGGGGAAAAAAACGTACTTGATCTAAATTTGCAGCATTTTCAGACAAAATCAACTGAATTAAAGTTTTTTTTTGGAAGGTCATAGTAACTTCCTATCCTCTGCCCATGCTCAGTGGCGAAGAATTATGAAATCAAATTGTTTTCTATCATGAGCTATACCTGCCATGCTCATGTTATCAGGCCCTGCCAACTCATCTTCAATTAAAGTTCGTGTTCAATCTATGGATCTGAACTCTCCACGCTGCGGAAGTCATTTGATGCTGAAATAGTTAAGTGTTACCGTATTCTGTGTGGTAAAAGCAAACCAAAATACTCATTCTGTAGAAATCTTGTGCAAATAAAAATATATTGAAATTCATGTTTTGTGTTTTTGTGACTTCTTTTCGAGCAATAGAAAGAGGCCTATCATGGGGGCAAGGGGGAAGGGGTTGGGTCAATCGAACACATTAATTTTGAATTTCTGTATGTAGTATGCTATTTTTCCCTTTAAAATATAATAAATGCATACTCTCCCCCCTCCCCCCCTTTTTTTTATATCACGACCTGCCTAGTAAGCTATATGTATTGGAAGTATTCTTGCCAAAACGAACTGGATCTGCCTTTTCATACTCCATTCTCAGAGAAGATAGACTTACTAGATGTAAGTAAAGAGATAATGTATAATTGAGAAATTTTTTACAAACAATAATTTTGAAACTAGACTTATAAGCAGAGTAAAATTTCTAGACATTTTCCCTAAACTATTCTTGAAAAAAAATTGAGAAAAAGCACACACACCGAAACGTGAACAGTTTTCTGATTTTAGTACAACCCTTTGAAACAGATGCTAAAGAGAAAAATGTTCGCACATTCTGATATAATTTTACATGGTCCAACTGAAATCTAAATAGTTACAATAAAAGACTGACTACGGGAAAATTACTAACATTGCCGTTATTGCGAATTTTCCCGATATTTAATAGGGAATTAATGCTCATTTAAGAATTTTTTTTAAAAATAATGTGGCTAAAGTGCAAAATTTTATTTTTTTTATTCCAAAGAAAATCAAGTACAAAAAATTCGTAACCGAACCATGAAATCGAAACTTTTGCAGAAATGAAAATTTTTTGTACAAAGAAGAAAAAATCGTATGTTTTTTAATGTGTGTGAATATTCATAACATTTCATTTTCATTCTTTTCTTTAACGTTTATTTTTATCAGCAAAATGTTACCTATTTGTTCAAAAAGTTGGACTTCGACTTATTCGCAAGTTTTTGATCCCCCCCCCATTTTTCATCCTAAAAGTAGGGAGGTTGGCTTGCAGTACACCAATGAAGTTTGGTCTGTACAAGACCTCACGCAGAAGCCTAAATAAAACTGAACCCTGAAGAACCCCGCTTAAAACATCACTCCATTTAGAATGATTTCTCCTCGCAACTACTCTTTGTTTCCTTTCAGTCAACCAATTTCTAACCCAAAGCAAAGTTTTCCCTTTTATTCCTATATCAGCTAGTTTGTTGAGAAGAGCAACATGCAGTACTTTATCAAAAGCTTTTTGAAAATCAATGTAAACAACATCCACACATTTTTTGTTATCTAAAGCCAAGGTAACCTTGTCGTAGAAATGCAATAAAGTAGCACACGATTTACCTTTCCTGAGCCCATACTGCAGACTAGTCGATCAGACTATCAGTCTCTAAGAAATTTATACTTAATTTTGAACCTTACAAACCACTAAAGTCAGACTTACAGGTTTAGCATTAACTTTAGACCCTTTCTTGAAGAGCGGCATTATGTTAGCCAGTTTCCAGTCCTCTGGCACAGTCCCTGAGTTTTAAGAAGCATTAAGAATATTTAAAATAACATCCACTAATTCCTCTGCACATTCAACTAAAATTTTTGGATAAATGTTATCTGGTGCTGAAGCTTTAGTTGCTTTAATTTTTTTCAAGTGAAATAGAACCTCCTCCCTGGAAAACACAAACTCCTCAAGCTGTATAATAACTTGTGTCGGTCTGAAATATGATTGCTTTGCTTCAAAAGCAATGAGTGAACCAAGCCAATTCTTTTAAGTGTGGCTACTACTTGGTACTAGGTACATGCTAGCATAAATATTTTGGTGGCTCACTCATGGCTTTGAGAGCAAAGGTCAATTGAAATTGCTACTTTTTTTTTTTACTCTTTTTGCCTTGTTTAGACGTGGATATCAGCTAAAGTCGTGAGTAACCCTCGGAAATAAGTATATGATTAACTACTCACCACAGTATAGTACTAATAAAAATATAAAATAGCTTTCGTTTTTCTTGGCTATAGTAGTTTAAAGATCTCAAAGGCGGTGATTTTTTTTAAATGGCCAAGTTTAGATGTCAATAACTTTGTTTGCGACGGGTCAACAACTTTGGGACACAGCTGTAGTTATAGTCCGAGTGGTGTAGTTTAAGGTCCAGGTTAGAAACCTATGGCAACTAAGCAACTTTTTTAATCACGCGGTCTCAAAGTTGATAATCTTTAACAAAAAGAATCAAAATTTTAGGTCAATTACTCTACAACGCCTGAGTCAAGTTTGAGCAAGAGCTGTAATTATGCTCTACTTGGTATAGTTTTAGCCTCATGTCAGAAAACAAACAGATCTAATCATCTTACTTAATTGAACGTCTGAAAAATGATGATTTCGGTATAAGAGAGCTTTTTTTCATAATACAGTAGAAACCCCTGAATAAGGGACACTAAGGGGACCGGACAACTTGTCCCTTAAATAGAGGTGTCCCTTCTTCGGAGGTAGATGAATTAATGCATGTTGTGTACATAACTCACTATAATTTTTTAATGAACGTTAAACTAATAGCATTTAAAATTAAATACTGAAAATGTATCATAATTGTTGAATAAAACTCTGATTTATTCAAACTGGAAAAAAAAAAAAAATCAAGCATTTTGTTGCATCAAAGTGTTGTAACTGATTTTTCATTAATTGCAATTTTTAATTAATGTGTTATACAAATTTGTATGATGTCATGTATTTTGCAATGCAAAAGACATTGTGATCACATTTCAAGTTTTCTATAGCAAGCTTGTCATGGGCGTATCTATCGAGGCTGAACCCATATAAAGAAATTGATGAAATAGAAAAGCATGAATGTTGGTCTCAGCAAAAATTTTAGAACACATATTTGTTTATTTGCATGTTAATGGGAAGGCAAACTTTTGCCATTTAATTTTTGGACAAAAAGTAAACCTTGAATACCAATAATTTCAATATTTCTTATGCATTTATGCAGAATTTTTTTTTTTTTTTTTCTCTCTGACTGTCCCTTAAATAGAGTGTACCTTAATGAGAGGTAAATACATAGAGGTCCCTATTCAAAGGGACTGGGACCAGAAAATGTGTCCCTTAAATACAGGTGTCCCTTATTCAGAGGTGTTACTGTATTTATATGCGTGCTACTCAAAATCTTAAGAGCTCAAACTCACATAAGTAGTAGATCGAATCAACAGCCAAATGTACTTTAAGCTCTCAAAATTTCATGCTTTCGGTGTCATAAAATTTTCTGTAACCTCGACCACAACATGGCAATCCATCTCACAAAGCTGATCTGCAATTTGGAGCACTATGTTTTGGAGATCCTAGATCCTCAGGATTCGGATCTCGGAAGCTGAAAATTAGCATTAGGTTAGTTTTTAAGACATCTCTACGCCTCTATAAAATTTCATCTCATTCAAGGATGAAATTTGGATGAAAGTGTGAACAGTTTGAAAAATCCGGTCAGTTGACATGGAATCACTCTGATGCGTCATATGCACATTTCACCCGCATTTTTTTCGTTACTATCTAAAAAACCTGTTTTTTTTTTTTTTTTTTTTTGACGTTACATTTATATTTTTACTTTTGAGCCTTATTTAATAAATTTATTTATTTATAAATTACAAACTTACTACTAAGTAGTGTATATGCAAATTTTACCGTAATTATGAACTCAATCTCTTACCCAATTGCAATCGTCATCCTAAAATATAGCATTGATTTATGATCACTATTAAGTCAAAAATGACAAAAGTTGCATGTGAATTGTCACAATGTTATATCAGAGTGATTCCACGTCAACTGACTTAAATTTTTCAAACTGTCCCTGCTCGATCATTCCCGAATGGGATGAAATTTTATAGAAATGTAGGGATGTCTTTGAAGCTAATCTATGAAAATTTTTAGCTTCCGAGATCCGAATTCTGAGGATGTAGGATCTCCAAAATATAGTGCTCCAAAATGGCGGATCAGCGTTGTGAAAAGAATTGCCATGTTGAGGTCTAGGTTACAGAAAACTTTATTACACTGGAAGCATGAAATTTTGGGAGCTTAAAGTACATTTATTTGGCTGTTGATTCGTTCTAGTATTTATGTGAGTTTGAGCTCATAAGATTTTGAGTAGCACGCATACAAACTCGTGAAAAAACGCTCTTTTATGCTGAAATCATCATTTTTGAGTCCGTTTAATCAAGTAAGATGATTAGATCTCATGGTTTTCTGACACGAGACTAAAAATACACCAAGTAGAGCATAATTACAGCTCTTGCTCAAACTTATCGACTCTGGCGTTTTTTGACCTAAAATTTTGCTTTTTTTTTGTTTCAAATTATCAACTTTAAACCCGCGTAATTAAAAAAGTTGATTAGTTGCCATGGGTTTCTAACCTGGACCTTAAACTACACCACTCGGACTATAACTACAGCTGTGTCCCAAAGTTGTTGACCCGTCGCGAACAAAGTTATTGACTTCTGAACTTGACCATTTAAAAAAAATCGTCGACTTTGAGACCGTTTAACTACTACTAAATCCAAGAGAAACGAAAGCTATTTTATATTTTTCTAAGCACTATACTGTAGTGAGTAGTTAATCATTTACTTACTTCCGAGGGTTACTCATGACTTTAGCAGATATTCGCGCCCAAACAAGGCAAAAGTTGCATTTTCAATTGACCTTTGCCCTCAAAGCCATTAGTGAGTCACCAAAGTATTTATACTAGAAGGTACCTAGAAGGTATCCGTATTTAAAATAATTGGCTTGGTTCACTCATTGCTTTTGAAGCAAAGCAATCATATCTTAAGCTCTTTTTTCTCACGACCTTAAGCTTTGACCTCCACTCGAGGGCCAACAAGTCAAATTAAAGAGGAAAGAAGCTTTACTTTTTCATATCACAATACTAGTAAAATATCCTGCAATTTTCAGAAAAATTGAAGGTGTCAACTATCAGGCCCCCATTCACTTTGTCCAACTTTAAAAAAAAGACTCTTGAGCTTTGTGTTGTGTCCAGAAACAGTGGTTTGAACTGCCGTTGTGAAGTAGTTTGCTTGTTTTACAGTTCTGGAAAAAATTTACAGTGCAACAGTAATCAGATTACACCGTTCTTATACATTGGAAGTTGTAATAACTTTGTAAGTAGTAATTTCTTCTTCTGAGTAATGCACGTGATTAAGAATGAAAACCAGGTTGGAGCAACGCGCAATGGACTAGTGCACAATGTCAAGCAAAATACGCAGTATGAGACGAACAAGTTAATTTTTCTTTAGAAAAAAAAGGAGAAGTGATAAGGAGGATGAAATGGAACTGTGAGTTCAGATAGATTCGTTGTAGTTAAGTACTTGTTAGAAGTGCATTTCGCGTTAATGCAATGCGTACACTTGTTTTCTGATGTCACTTTTGTGGAACCCCACAATAGGAGGCATCACGTGCGAACAAAGCTTTTACGATTTTTTTCGAAAATTAAAGTTCATAGCTAAAATCTCTGTTTTAAGTTTTCCAAGTTAAATGATCCTAGTCCCAGGATCCTGAATTTTTATTGTTCGCTTGGTTTTATTTATTTATTTTTTTCTTTTTCTTAATCGTGTCAGTCGTAGGTGACAGATCAGAAGGTACCCCATATTTGGTGCTTTTACCCGTCATATAGTGTTTTAATATAAGGTAGAGAGATATAATGCCTGAACTTCAAACTTTTATATTAGCTACGAGTTTGTTTGGCACTCTTGGCTTCCTTAAGAGGTTTTCCACCTGCAGCTCATTCACTTCCTAAGCCGGGCTGATGAGTGCTAATAAGCACGAAACTGTAGTCCTCAGCTGGAATGAATGAGCTGGCGGTGTATTTCATGTATACTTTAGTATTCATCTTTTACATTTTTAGAACTAGTGTGACTTTTCATTGCGATAGTTTCAAACTTCCTAAATGCTTTCTGTACAGGCGTAAAAACATTTTTGTTTTTTCTTTTCAAAAAAAATTATTAAAATTAAAATTTTTATAAGTTATTTCCCTTTGTTTAAGATTCGCTGATGTTCCCAAACGAGTTCAGCAAAAATACATTGAGACGGACCCATAAGATTGTAAACATGCCACTGGCGTCAGTTACAGAATTCGCAATTCCCAATTCAACAACCACTCATGCTTTCTTATGATCGTTTTTCTTTAGAGGGGACGGGGGACGGGGTTTTGAATCTACATACATACAGGGTGCGGCAAAAAATGGCAACTTTATTTTTTTGTATAATTTTATCAAAAAAAATTTTTTTTAACAAATGTAACAATTAATAACAATAGCATGGACTAATGGTCATAACATATTCAGCCTGTTTCAAAGTGGCCTCCTCCGGCGGCGATACACAGGTCCAGACGTGACCTGAAATTTCCAGCGATAGGCCGCAGGTCCTCCGGCAACAATCGAGCCCATTCCCGGCGCAAGGATTGCTTCAGCGCCTCCAAATTTTTGTGGGGCTTTGCACAGACCTTAGCCTCTAAAATGGACCACACGCTGTAGTTCATTGGATTGAGGTCCGGCGAGTAGGGCGGCTATTCCGCCGACGAGATGAAATCTGGAAAATGAGTCCTGCAAAAGTCTTGAGTCATTTTTGTCTTGTGAGCAGGCGCCGAGTCCTGTTGAAACGTCCAATTTTCATTGCCGAAGTGCTGCTGAGTCCAGGGAGGCACAACAGCCTCAAGAATGTCGCGGTGGTAGACTTCTTGGTTAATTTTCACCCCTTGATCCACAAAAACGAGTGGGATATCTTACCGCTAGCGCAGATCCCGCCCCAAACCCTCACCGAAGCGGGATTTTGACGATGCTCGACGACTGCTGAGGTACTTGGAGCTTCTACGGACCATATTCGGTCGTTTTGGTGGTTGTGCGCTTGCTCGACGGTGAACAGTTTCTCGTCCGTGAAAAGGATACGCTCTCATCGGCCCGAGTGCCCGGTTGAGCAGCGGCCCGACTCTCGAGTTGACGGCATCTTTGCAGTCGTACGCGTTTGTTGTCGTCAGTGAGAAGCTGAACTTTCAGGAGCTTGTAGGCCTTGAGGTTGAGCTCCTCTTTCGCCATTCGGCGGACTGACCGATTGCTTATGCCGGTCTCACGAGCGACTTTTCTCATGGAGACCCTCGGATTTTGTTGAACTCTCTTCTTGATGATTTTGCGGTTAGCAGACGTGTTGACAGTCCGCTTTCTGCCACTTCCTGGACGGCGGCCATCGCCCTTACGAAAATAGTTGATAGAGCTTAATAGAATTCTATAGAAAACTATATAGAAGTCTATAAGAAAGTTCCCATAGAAATTATTTCTATATAATTCTATAGATATCCATATAGAATTTGAGAATGAAGTTTCTATAGAGAATTTATTTAATAAAGTTCTATAGAAACTGCTATAGAATTTGACCATAAGGTTTCTGTAGATGATAAATTCTATAGAATTAGATCAAAGAAACTTCCCTTACTGTAGAATTTTGTAAAAAGTTGAGAATTCGTTCATTTTGTTTACAATTATAGTTTTCATTAGTGTTTATACAATACTTCTAGTTTGGAAAGGCTAAAAAGCCCTAATTAATTAGAAAGTTTAATCCCTAAAATGAAATAGTTTAATTCCTAATTAATCTATTTAATTTTAAGAATAAATAATTTTAACAATTAATTATTTGTTAAGGTCATATTTTTTATTACAATGGCGGATTTAGTATGGTCTTTAATGATAATACTGTAGCACTTTGTAATAGTTCGAAGAAAAAAAAATCAAACTTAATTAAATAAATAAAAAAAAATCATAAAAGATAAAAATTATTTATTATGTACAATGTTTAAGTTATTTTATAATAATAATAAAACTTTTAAACATTGAAATTAATTCTAAGTGCGTGAGAAGTCGTATAACTTCTTGTCAATGTTTAGTAAATAAAATAATAAAAATTCCAAGATGCAATCTCCATATTTTGTTGCAAGAGCTTCCAGCAATATTTCTCTCAATCTCTTTGCGCATGCGCCAGTCTGTTTTCCCCTTTCTGTCCCGAACGGCGAATCGTCCATTTTGCATTGCACGTGCTATCCAACATAGCGCTGAAAATGGCCGAAACTTGGGGAATCTGTTGAAAGTATGTATTATTTTTGTGTTGTTTTGTTATATTTATATTTTTATTGTTATTTTAAGCCATGGGAATGCATAAATTTATGAATAGTAGTTATAAAACAAAACTTGAATTTTAAATCCAGAATGAATTTTATTATAAATCGGAAATAGCATTTGATTTTACTACATAAATAAAGCTCATGACTGAGTAATGACATTAATTTACTAGTGATTTTTGCATTATTAATTGATATGTAAGTAACAATAACCGAAAGTTTAGACGTGTTAACATTGTTTTTTATACTGATAGGGGTTTTAATATTTAATCTGCACTCCCAAATGGTACCACTGTCCAGTTTTATGAAGTGTCTTTATCTAACAATAATGTGTAATCGTTGTAATAAATTGCTGCACCTAATATTTTTAGGCATAATTTGGTTTTGTCAAATGTATATTAATTATGTAAAGCATTGTCATTGTGTTTTATGAAGCTCTTGATAGGATCTAGAGGCTGTATAGGAAGATCTATAAAAAGACCTATAGAAGTTTTATAAGAAGATTTATAGAGGCTCTATAAGAAACACCTGTATAGAGTTTTATAGAATTATGGCCCAATTTTCTATAGGACATTTCTATAGGATTCTATAAAAAATAACTCTGTAGAATTCTATAAGAAGTATATAGAATTCTATAGAACTAATTTTATAGAATCCTATAGAATTTTTCTCTATAGAATTCTATAGAAAACGACCTATAGAAAATTGGGCCATAATTCTATAAGATTCTATATAGGTATTTCTAAAGATTTTTTTTATAGAATTCTATAGACCATTTTCATAAGGGCGTGGCCGAGCTCCTTGTATCGTTTAATTGCTTTAGACACTACGTCCTTTCCAACACCGAGCAAACGCACAATTTCACATTGACGTTTTCCTTGCCGAAACAGCTCCAAAATTGCAACACGTTTGTTTGACATTCTGCCATGTCAATTAATCAATGGAAACATGATAAATGACTGGCACAGAAAAATAATGAGAATTTAATAGTAAAAGAATCATGTGGCTGCATTTAAACATGTCCGCGTAAAGACTGATACAAAAAGGTTGCTATTTTTTTGCTGCACCCTGTACAATACAAAAAGTTGCATGCACGGAACGATCGACGTTATTCCTCTCTATCATTAATGAGTTCAGAACATTTATGTATTTGTGAACACTCAGGCGGGAAGAAAATTTTATTCTTTACGTTTTTGCTCATGCAGAGGTTTTTTTTTTTTTTGCTTGTTTTTTTTTTTTAGTTCTTTTCCTTTTATTTTTTTCCCCCACGTCTGGTCGCCCTCCCACCCCACCCCAATGCCTGAGCCCCTAGTTTCCTATTAGGCTGACGTGACCTTTCGTCGGGCCTGTGTATAGTGCGATTCTTTTTCAAATCAACCTTATGGAGAAATAAATGGAGTGTTTCCATTTACCCGCAGCCTCTGAGGTGAAGAAACACGCAGGAGTTAAATGTAAGCATTACTTCCTCGCCGACAAAGTCATGAAATCACATTTTTCGTGCCTAGTTAATCTCAATGTGTAGTTTTGGACACAATGCGCAAAATTTTATCACATAATTCGTTCAAATGAAAAAAAATAAATAAAGGTTTAAAAACTGAAACTCGACTGCTACAGCATAAAACGCTATTAGGTAAAAAAACAAGGTAGTTGCTGTTTGATGTAATTGTCTTGAGTAAAACAAGTCATTTGATATGTTAGATATTCCTATTTATTTAGTCATTTTGAAATCCTCTCTCACTTTCACATTAATAACATTAAAATTCAATTCAAATGTCGTACTCATGCGTTGATTAAAAAAAAACTATTATTGACAACGCACGATAACGGCAGTTGAATTGAATTTCAATTATAATGTTATTTATGTGAAAGTGACACACGATTTCAATAGAACTAAATAAATAGAAATATCTAACTTATCAAATGACTTGTTTTACTCAATAAGATGATTACATCAAACAGCAACTACTTTGTTTTTTACCTATTAGTGTTTTATGCCGTCGTAGTCGAGTTTCAGTTTTAAAAACTTTTTTTACTTTAATATTTTCCGTGAAGGACAACAAAATACTAGCGTGAGTAATAACTACACTTTACAAGCAAGCATTTTAGTTTGATATACATGAATGGCAAATTAAATCATATAGTGTTATTATATCAAACTGATAAAAAAATTTATTAAAAAAGATTGATCTTACTCAATAAGACTAATAGTAATCAACACCAAACTTGTTTCTTACGATTAAAATCGAGATTTTCAAGGTGAAACCAACTAATTCTTAAGTTGAAGTCTGTTAAAATGTAGCCTATGTTACTTAGGCCATAATAACGAATTGATTGGCACCTTATTCATAAATATCGGACAAATAGTTTAGTCGCTTTCATTTCAAAACTAAACTAGCATACAGAAGATACCTTCGCCTGGCATTTTGACCAAAAAATACATAAAAAATCTTTCTAAAGTCTCTTTTTCAAGGAGGAAGAGAAAACGTGTTTATAGGCACAGGGTTCCCATTATGGGGAAAAAAGTGAATGAGAAAATCTCATTCTATGTTGAAATTAGAGTGATTTTTTTTTAATTGAGAGAGATTATTTTTGGAAATCTTTATTCCACAAAATGTTACAACGTTTATATTCAAATCAGTGTCCCCCCTATTTTTGTATTGATGATATTTATTACTGGGTTCATACTCAAAATGCACTGCATGCCACACTAAATGAAGCACCCTGAAGGAAGCATGCAAACTATGAAATTTACTTCATGCATTTGCGGCGATGAAATATGCAAATCATTAACTTTGCCTCGGGGAAGTCATCGAGTGTCTTTTGACCAAGTTTCCGAATTCCACCGAGGAAGAATAGCATTATCCTTTCGAGAAGCTGGTCAACGTGATGGATGAAACCAAGCAACTGTGATGCGGATCTGTAGTCGCTGGATGCAAGTGGGAGCGACGGGACCGATCGCGCCCACCTTTATGACAAGCAGATTGTGTGTATATAGTGGTAGTCAAAAATATAAGGATAAAAGAAAAATCTTAAAATCCACCCTTGGATGAATTCTGAGAGCAACGTTGATGAACTGAGCAACATTTTTTTAAACCAAAAACATCGTTAATTACGAGTTTAAACGGTTTATTCCAGCAGGATAATGCCTAACTACATGTTTCTCAAACATCAAAATTATTGCTTGATGCTTATTTCGTCAAATTACTGTACTCTCCGGATAAAAGGCTCGATCTACGTTTAACGGAAGCTTTGTGAGGCATTCTGGCACCCGAAGTGAAAAAAAAAAAAAATGGAATTCAATGTCAATGCAACACTTAAGCCATGGAAATAAGCGTACCAGTTATCGTTTACAGGGTTCGACCTGTCAGGCAGAAAATGTTATTGATCTGGGTATCTTAATAAATCAGGACTTCAAGTCTAATCAATAGTGCAGCATTGCAAGTAACAAAGCCAACAGAATGCTTGGGTTTATCAATAGATCTATTTCAAACAAATCTAAGAAGGTTCTTCTGCTTTTATGTAGGAATTTAGTAAGACCCCTTTGGAGTATGCTGTGCAGTTTTGGTTGTCTTATCTGAGGAAAGATATTGGTGTATTGGAAAGGGTTCACGGTTCAAAGAAGGGTAACTAGACTAGTAAGGGGACTTTCAGATTATGATACCGGACTCAATAGGCTTAATATGTACAGCCTGGAGCAAAGGAGGATCAGAGGGGACATGATTCAGTTGTTTAAATTTATCGAAATGATGGATTAAATTTTTGCACCGAAAGCATGACGAGGGGCCATTGTTTTAAGCTATTCAAATCTCAGGTTAAACTGGAAATAAGGAAAAACTACTACTTGGGCACTTGGAACAGCTTACCGGAAAAGGTGGTAATGAGCAAGGGGGTGGATAGCTTTAAGAAGGCCATTGATCTTCATTGGGAACTTATAAATTGTCTAGGACCAGCCTAGCTGGGCCAAGAGCCTGTTGCTGGTCGTCACATTTGTATTTGTATTTGAAACAAGCAAAAACTCATTTTCTCCAT
Organism: Uloborus diversus; assembly: GCF_026930045.1. Lineage (NCBI taxonomy): Eukaryota > Metazoa > Arthropoda > Arachnida > Araneae > Uloboridae > Uloborus > Uloborus diversus. Next base: position 138,949,479 of record NC_072739.1, read on the forward strand.
CGCAAAAAACAAGATGTAAATTTCTAAGAAGGTTCTTCAACTTCCATGACATCAAGACAGATAAGAGGGATTGAAAAAAAAATGGTAGGGGAAAAGGAGGCACACACACACACATGTGAATTTTTTTTTTCTTTTCTTCATTTCTCAAAAAATATTTTTCGTTTTCCAGAGAAAATGTGTCCCCATGATTGAATAGTCTTTTTTTTTCGTGCCCTGGAATGTTTTCAGATTTTTCAAAAAATTATTTGTTTAATTTATCTAATTTTCAAAAAATGTCTTCAATTGTTCACATGTGCCCCTATAGGGGGGCAGATGTGAATAAGCCTGGGGCACATATGAACACGATTGAAAAATGCAGGACAAGCGTCTTATTTCAACGAAGAACTCTTTAATATGAAACATATGCGAACATACCAAATACATTGAGGGGTTTGTAACCTATACTATGTCAGTTTAAACTGTACAGTAACTGTCAATAAGGAAATATTTTTTCCGAACTGTATAACCCTGTCAAATTTTAAAGTTACGCAGCATGTTCTAAAAACTGGATCGACAAGAAGAAAACTTATAAGACTAAACAACACAAAGAATATTTTCTTGTGTCAAGTTTATTTCTGATACATAGTGCGTTTAAGCTTTATACATATATGATGATGAATTTTAAAATTATTTTAAACTTAAGGTGTTAGTTAAAGGAAAATATTTTGTCCTTTTTTTTTCCATGTAAATGTTATGTAACACTACATTGTGGGCCAACTATTTCGTAACAAAAGAATTTAAGGATTAAAAAATAATAATAAAAAGTAAAAAATTAATTAATAATACTGTAATAATAATTAACAATGAATTTGACAACTGATTGTATCAAAATAATAATTAAAAACCTTCACACCCTTTTTAACACTTCTAATAAAGCTATACTAGTATTTATATTACGGAGAGGATATGGGAACTGTTCACAAGTGCCCCGTCATCTACCTTAGGACAAATTTTTCAAAATAAAGAATTCTTAATACAGTTAAAAAATAAAAGCACTGTCATAAATTTACTTGAATGTACGTATAATGGTTTTCAATAATTAAGTTTTGCTTACCAGTTAGTTTAAAATATGCTTTTACATGAAAAAACAGTGATACAATTACATCAGCATCTGCTAAAGCAAAGAAGGTGGACACAGGAAGATAAACTGGCTCCTTGCTCTGAAAGTTTGGTCAAGAGTAGGACTGGTACTGCCATTACTTGAGAATTTTTCAAGGTTTTTTGCTTGACATTATCCTAGTAAAACATACCATGTTTACATGTGCCCCGTGCTCACATGTGCCCCCCTTTTCCTCTATATAATTGATTACTATTACTATTTTCAGAGCAAAACGCACGTTGTCCTTACAATTTTGTCCAATTTTAACAATGAAATTTTGAAATAAATCATGGCAAAATATTTATAATTTGTTTTCAAATGTTTTACATTCCACAATGGTTTCTAGCACAAAAATGCATTTTGTGTATAAATTTCATTGAATTGTTTCAGAAATATTTTTTTTTTTCTGCGCAATTTTCAGCTCTCCTTATAATTCTGATCAACACTGTAGCAGTGATGGATTGCGCAGTCTTACCACGAACCGCAGCACAACAGATTCAGTTTGTGACTCATCATTCAGTGTCCGCTCGTACCATCATTCGAAGTCGTTCGCAGCACAGTGGAATGTTCGCAAGGCATCCATTGTTTTGCTTATCCTTGACTCGTCCCCTTGACTAAACCGCAGTCTCCTACTAGTCCTCTTGACTGAACCTTGACTTGACTAAACTTCAGGCGTTTGCAACGCCATTGGTGCGATGAACGGCGGGCATGGAAAACGGAGTGGAACGACACTGAGTTTACAGGCGAAACCCGCTTCTGCCTGCAACACCAGGATGGTCGGATTCGAGTTTGGAGGCATTGTCGAGAAAGGCTGCTGAGCTGTTGCGTTATGCATCCCCACACTTCTACACTTTATAACGGTTTGGGATGACATTGGATTTTACTGCCACACCCGTCCAGTACTGCCGGTACACTGAACAGACTGCGCTATACCTATGAGGTATTGGAACTCCTGATCCTCCACTTGTAATCAGCCTATTCAAACAGAATAATACCCGACCACAAGTGGGACGCAATGTTCAAGCGTTCTTTACTCATCAGACTGAACTGCTTCCTTGACCTTGCTTGTTCTCCCAATCTTATCGCCAATCGAAAACGTGTGGTTCATGCTTGCACAACCAAGGCCGTATCCAGAATTTTTTTTCGGGAGGGGCCCGAATTCGTACATTGCCCTAACACACACACACACACACACACAGACATTTTCCAAAAATTGTCGAAATGGACTCAGCACACCTCAAAACACTCGAATCCGTCAAAATTCGAAATTTGAAAATTTGCACGTTTCCTAATTTTTTCTATGTATTAAATATAGAAAAAAGGAAAAAGGAAGTATTGTATTCGCGAAAAAATTTTCACTCAAAAATCGACCTTAATTTCCATTTTGCTCACCCCCGAATGAATGTTGAGTTTTTTTTTCGACTCGACCACACGTGCATATATACCTAAGAACTTATAGACGGCCGAAATATCCATTTTGACGATTAACGAGTTAATTGCAACGAGTTTTCTCGTAACGTCCGTATATAGGTATGTACAGCCTGAGTAAAAACTTTAAGTCTAGTACATTTTTTTGTGAAAATTAGAAAATAAAACTGAATTGATTTTAATATTATTGTATTATTATAATGATTAATGTTCATTGGTAAGAAATAACTCAAGAGACAGGATTTGTAAAGTATGCAATTATCAAAAAAAAAAAAAAAAAACAGTGGTATATTCATAGTTAGTATTTTAACCTGAGTAAAAACTTTAAGGACACTAGTTTTTTTTTTAAACTACAGGTACATTATACTGGAATACATATGACCGCAGTTACCAAAATTGTGGAAATCCTTCAACTTGTAGTTTTGTCATTAATTTATTCAAAGTTTTGGTTCTCATTGTGAAGATGTCGAAAGGTAAAAAGTTAACGGTTCATGAAAGGGAGTAGATTGTTTTTTTTTTTTTTTTCAGCGTGATGATTAGTCATACTATTGCGAAAAAAACTGAAAGATTGAAGTCAACAACATTTTTTAAAAATTAAAACACAGTTATGGTAAAAAGAACACCGGGGAAAGCTCTAAAACTTTGTCTTCGCTTGATGGAGGAAGTGTTTGCTAACTTATATCATCTGAAAAGTACTCAATCAGGAAATTTATTAAAACACATGTGTTTAAATGTTTGTCAAAAACAATGTATAAGCAGTTAGAAGATGTGGAAGTTTTATTTATGCAGCAAAATTGCCTAAACCTCAGTTACTGATTAGGCAGAGCATAGGGCATCTGAACTTTAGCCAGGAAATCATAACCTGGGGTAACCAATGGCTATAAATAATTTTTCTGACGAAAATTAGTGGAATTTGGATGGATCAGACAGATGAAAGCACTATTGGCAAGATTTACGAAAATAAATGGAAATATTCGCCTAGCGAAAATTAAATAGAGACTAGCATGACTTGAGAGTGCTTTGCTTATATGGGTGGGCTCAGTTATGTTTGTTTCAGGTAACATGAATTCACAAGCACATCAAAATGTCCTCGCAAGTCATCTTTTACCAAATGCTAAACTTATTGCAGGAGAAAATTCAAAATATCAGCAAGACAGTGCACCTATCCATTCGAGTAACAGTGCAAAAAAATTGGTTAGTCAGCAATTTTAGTCAACAATGTTAAAACTTTGAAATGAGCAACTAAGTCTCCAGATCGTAGCCCAATAGCCCAATATAGAACTTATGGGGTGACTCAGCAAGATCATTTTATGTCAATGGGATACATTTTATACAAATACAAATACAAAAGTGACGACCAGAACAGGCTCTGGGCCCAGCTAGACTGGTCCTAGTCAATTAACAATCCCCAGTGAAGATCAATGGCCCTCTTAAAACTATCTACTCCTGTGCTCATTACAACCTCTCCCGGTAAGCTGTTCCAAGGTTCCACTACCCTGCTATATTAATAATTTTTCCTAATATCCGTGTTAGCCTGAGATTTAAATAGCTTAAAACAATGACCCCTTGTCCTGTTTTCAGTGCTAAACTTCAGCCCCGTAACATCTTTCATTTTAATAAATTTAAACAACTGAATCATGTCCCCTCGGTCTCTTCTTTGCTCAAGACTGTACATTTTTAGCCTTCTAAGCCTGGAATCATAGTCTAAATGAGAAAGTCCATTTATTAGCCTTGTAACCCGCCTTTGAACCCTTTCCAATACATTAATATCTTTCTTAGGATAAGGAGACCAAAACTGAACAGCATACTCCAAATAAAGTCTTACCAAACTTCTACATAAGGGCAGAAGAACTTCTTTAGATTTGTCTGAAATAGATCTATTGATAAACCCAAGCATTTTATTGGCTTTGTTGCTAGCTATGCTACACTGTTGGCTGAACTTTAAATCCTGACTGCTTCATCAAACAGAGATGAAATTTTCTATCGAAGATGAATGGCATAAAATAGATCCAAACGTTGTCAAAAACTAGTTTTATCCACGAAAACAAGAATATTTGAAGCAATTTGAAGAAATGGCTCCTACGCAAGCTCATAAATGTTTTAGTTTTTATTTTGATTTGCTGTTTTCTGTGCTGGCCTTAAAGATTTTACTCAGGTTCAAATATTGATCTGTAACATTTTCTGATAAACAAATACTTACAAACAAAATTTTTGGCCCTTTTTACTTGTATTTAAGGTTAATAATTATCACTCAAATGATTCTTTGATCCTAAGTTAAAGATGCGTCCAATTTCTTAAAAAAGTTTTTACTCAGACAGTATGTATGTGGTATGTGGGTATGTATGTCGCATAACTCAAGAACGGCATGTCCTAGAAAGTTGAAATTTGGTACGTAGACTCCTAGTGGGATCTAGTTGTGCACTTCCCTTTTTGGTTGCATTCAGGTGTTTCTAAAGGGGTCTTTTGCACCTTTTTGGGGGAAATAATTGTTAATTTCGATGCAAATTCAAGTGGTGTTATAGTATGGCGGACACTTGGTGATATATCGACAGTCTTTTGGTCGCCATGTTTTGTCGCCAACTTGGTGAAAAATTTGGCGATTTTTATTTTTATTTTTTTAAATCTGGTTTCAATTTGGCCACTGTTGGTGATATTTAGAGAGTTAACTATTGAATCACATTAAAATTGCCAATAATGGAGAAATAACATTAAATTGGTGAAAAAGGAAGTTATGTGCACATCAGCTCGTTTTTTTCTTTTATTCAAGCATGGTTGCTAGACATGTGCTTGAAACAACTTTTTTTGAAGCAGACCGTGCAATGTCGGACAACGCAACTAGAACAGTAAAAAGGTAAGTGCAAATTTTGCAAAATTGAGTTTAAGAAAATCTCCGTCCCAGTTTTTTCAGCTTTGTTATATAGATGACCTTTTCTTTCTTTTTCTCCCTTTTGCTTGCCATTAGTGATTCAATTTAACAATCGCGAGAAAATCCCACATCGCAGTCCCCCCCCCCCCCCCTTTAGCGCAAGATTTCTTTGGAATATGCGCGATTCTCGAGATCTTGCGCTCCTTTAGAACCCCGGTCTCGGTGATATAGTTGAACCTTGATATCTCGAACCTCCTTATCTCGAAACCCTTGATGTCTCGAAAAACATTTTTCCCCTGCATTTTCTATAAAAACCCCTATGTATTGTCCATAGTTATCTCGAAATTTATTTTTTGAAACCGTTGATACGTCGAAATTTCTGCACAGAAGCAAGTTTCAGTTGTCGTTTTTCTTTGGCAATTTTTGTAGTAAAACCAGTTCCAGGGACCAGTTTTCATCTTTCGTCTTGGAAACTTTGTGATTAGGGGATTGAAGCAAGATAATAGGGAAGTGTTGGTATGAAAGGGGTGCTGTGTTTTCCCCAGAGTTTAGAATCTTTGTGCATTTCTCTCGAATATGCTGTCCACTTTGAGGAAAGGGGGTTGATTTTTCGCCAGTCAATTTTCAAGTGAAACGGAAAATGCGTTCCTCATTTTTATCATTCTGCTTTTTTAACTCCTACAAAATGGTTGCTGAAAATTTTTTTGACTGTGGGGAGCTACTAGTTGAAGATAAGAATTTTTAAATTTTTAGGTGAAAAACCAAGTTGAAATTGTTGTTCATTTCAAAATCTCTTCCTGTGCACTTTCGACAATTATAAAATTTCAAATTTAGTAAAATATTGAAGACCACTTTATTGATCGTATTTCAAAGTGGTCTCATAGTACATATATAAATGCATATAGCACACATGTGTGTAATTGTGGGAATTTCTAGTGTAATATTTTTAAAACCTTGATAACTCAAAAACTCGATATCTCGAATTTTTTTCACGTGCAGAGAGATTTGAGATATTGAGGTTGTACTGTCTTTTGTATCCACAATATAAGAGGAGCGCCAAAATATTGCTCGTTTTCAGTAGAAAAATATCTGGGAATGGCCCTGGCAAGACATTGGCACTGTTTAAAAATTGTATGGAGCTTCAAGAAACGTTAAAATAGCAAATGTAATAGTATGATCAAAAGTTGATCGGCAAAGCACTATGCCAGTGTACCTCAGTTTCCCCCCTCCTCCTTCATAATAAAGTTTAATGCTTTGGTCAATATAAATTATGTTAACCCAATAATAGAGCCGGAAAATGGTCAAAATGTAAATTTTAATGAACCTTTCTATCATCAGCAATATACGTTTTAACTTCATTAAAATGAAACCATTTAACGTTTCGAACGTCCGTTAAGAAACGATAAAATAAAAACTGTGCCAGTGTTTAAAAAGCAATAACCGTTACAGACGTTACATTCAGGTATTTGTTAGACGAAAGATATTTCAAAACGAAGTCGTTCCCAGTGACAAAAATCGCGAACAGGGGGCTAATCTTTCGAGTGCATATAAAGACACAAGGAACTCCACGTAATCTTATCGAATCCGAAACGTACCTTAAAAGGCGACTTCTCCGATAAAACGGCGAATTTCTTTTATGGCGAGGACTGCTGGTGATACGTGTAATATTCACGTTAACTTTGAGGTGGAGTGACACAACCAAACAAAGCCGCCGCCATACCTAGCGCATTGGGAACGAGCGTTATCACCACTGTTTGCTTACCACTAAAATTGTGGAGTACTTTGGCCCTACGCTTGATGCAATCAGGTTTCCTTTACCGGTTGTTTATCAGCACTGTATAAATATCCTTGACATCTTGGTTGCTATCCGATGCCATTTTTTTATTCGACACACTAACAAATCAAGACCACCTGCACAGATTCAGCCTGGAGTTAATAGTTACCTGGTGGGAGATAATGTCTTGTCAAGATTTCTTGGACTACCAGTACGTATATCATTTTACACTTGAATTACATGATGTTTTCTTTAGCATGTCTAATGTTATTTCAAAGTGTCACAATTAGTGTACTCACTATTAGTGTTGATCAGTCGGCAGATAGTGTCCGTCTTAAAAACGTGACATGTGAACCGGAACTGTTTTAAGCCTTTCGACACTTGCAGCCTTAGATAAAGCAGCATCTGTTAACAGTGAGCTAATGAGAACTGTTCACTGCTGTTAAGTATCCTCAAATTTCTCGGGCAACACATGGTGCGTATCTATTTTGCAGTCATATAACATGTTAGTTTCTTATGTTTAGAGTGTATCATACGATTCGAAAGCATCGTAGTTCTGGTACAACATGCTTGATTAGAGAGAATATAGTATCAATTAAAAACCTATAACTGGACTGCAATTGCTTTAAGGACAGCAATTGATTTGAGGAGTTTTAGCCTTCGGCACTTGCTGAGTTGGTCAAAGCAATAGCCGTTAACAGTTAGTTAATGGGAATTGATGCCTTCTCAAAATTTCACAGGCGACATGTTGTTGCTTATCTAAGTATCTCCCGTTATTTGAAGCATTGGATTAATACACAACAGGGTTGATCAGTGGGTAGATAATATCAGTTTGAAACGTATCATGTGGAGTGCGGACTGTAATTGTTTTTGGGAGGTTTAGACTTCGTCACTTGGAGAGCTAGCTAATTCAAGAGCAGTTAGCGAATGAGAAATGATACCTTCTGAAGACTTCTTACGCGACATATAACGTTTATCCATACGCGAATCTACTGTAGGATGCTTCCTCAACTTAAAAAACATCTCGCTGTTTGAAAGTGTCACGCAAGCGTGATCGATGGTACATGTTTTCTGATTAAAACGTACCATTTGGAATTGCGTTTTAAGAAGACGGTTCAGCTTCTGACTCTTGGAGTAAATAGGTACCTAATGGGAAGCATTCTTTTACTGTATCTAAGTATGTATTTATTTACTTTAACCTTATATTTCCTTTTGATTTCGTAATTTTAAAATACCAGATGTTATCTGAACGCATACTAAATAGTGTATAGCGTGTGACCAACATGTAAATAGTATCTGTTTAAACTTTATTATAAGGGGGAAAAAACAAAACAAATTTTAAACCATAATTTAAAGCAAAATTGTGCTTCTTCAAAAGCTCTTAGGTAAAATATCACGTGTTTCACTTTGTTTTCTTGACACCAGAGGCGTATTTGGATGTGAAGTCGCCCTGGGCTTTTTGAAACTGACCGCCCTGTAGGGGTGTTGAATTAAAGTTGAAAAAAAAAAAAAAACGTTTTTTTAAATACTTAAAGTGGATTTATTTTTTAAATTTAAATTAGCTTTTTTATATTTTAAATAAATTTTTTAATGAAATATGATTAAAATATAATTTTAAAAGCATTAATAATCAACTTTAAATTAATAAAATTATAATTGCTAATCCTAAGTAATAATAATTTTCGTCTTAAAGCTGTTCATTATACTTCATTTACTTTTTAAACTAATGATATTTTAATTTTATTCATTTATTAACTTATTTTTATTTCCTAACATTATTCATAAGTGTCAAACTTTAACAATAACAAAAGTTTCTGAAATTTTAGATACTGCAAAATGTAATGTTATAATAATAAAGTACTGTTATACAGTCAGCAATTTCTATTTAAAATTTATTTGAAATACAAAACAGGCAATTATATACGCAGTTAGTATGTAAATATAAAATTGGTTGTTTGTTCAACCAACCAATTGATAAAAATTGGTAGTTAGGTAAATCTCATCTTAAAAACTTATTCTTACATTATAATAAATCAATATTTTCCCAACAGATTAAGAAATATTTTTTGCAGTTTAAAGCAGTTTCTGAAATGAATAATCTTAGCACAATCGTTTCAAAAATAACTTAAAACAATTCGAAAACATATTTACATATTTAAATGAAAAAAAAAAGTTTTGAGGTCTTATCAAAAATTTGAAACTTAGAATAAAGCAAACTAATTAATAATAATTTTAAAGCAATCTGTTCTAGTTCAACAGATGCAGCGATTGCACTTTGTGGGGTGACATCGAACTTCAAGCAAATGAATGCATAGATTTGTATGGTTGATAATTGTGACTATTTAGCAGAAAATATGTGGAACACATAAGAATAGTTCTAGGAATTTGTTTAAACAAAATTTAAATTCATGGATATTATAATTAACGTTGAAACGAACTAATATTTAAACGAAAATTAAATAAAAGTTTCATTAATTTTTTTTTTAAATAAACGTGAGCAGTATTATTGATCTTCATATGTATATTGTTGATCACTTAATACGAGTGTATACAAAACGGTTTCAAAAAAAAAAAAAAAACTTCTTTATTTTATTTGAATAAGAAAAGTTTATGAGGTCAATGTTTTCCACTGAGTCCGACGTATGAAGTCAAATAGTATAAGAAATAGTTTTAAAGCATCAGATTCATCCTTGTCAGTGCACTGATAATTTTATTAAACAAGTATTGCTTGTTTAAGTAAAATAATTGATTTACTAAAATATAAACAATGAATTCATAAATTAAAAGTTGTTGCTTGTGCTAAATAATGTTTCGTAAACATATATACAAAGTAAAACAAATAATTTTGTCCTGATTTTTTTAAAATTACATTTCTGCTTTTTTTTTAAATTTTTTTAGTTTTGGTTATAAAAACGGGGGGGGGGGGGGGGTTCTCTTGCCCCCCTTCCCCCCGAATTGCTGCCACTGTTCTGTTTTTATCTGATGATTGATGATTTTAGATCACATTGGATAAAAATGGACTATCTAACGCAGTTTTGAAACGATTAACTGTTAATACGCCTAATACCTAACTAATTTCGGAAATAACCCTAGATAATCCCTATATATATATATATATATATATATTCGGTTATTATTATTATTACTGTAATTAATAAACAGTTGTTTCTTTTAATGCTTCAAAATTGATCGTTCACAACGTGTAAAAAAAATCACAATTTTTAAGCAGGTTAAATATTCAAATTTTGGTGTTTTGTCCATGCGTAGACATTTTTACAACGTTGAAAATAGACCTGAAAATCATACTTGCCGGCTGGCGATTAAACAGCATACTTTGATAATTAAAGATAAAAACTCTTCATTGCGACAGTTAAAATACCCAGCTGATCAAATGTTTGATTTTTCGAATTTAAAAATGAGAGGGCTATGAAATGGTGGAAATATTTCCTCTTTGCTCGTCTGTCTTTCAGTCTCTCCTTCTCTCTCTCGCCACCCCTCAATAACTTTTGAAGTAATACTCTGATTCGATTAAATTAATCAAAACTTGTTTTGGTTTTCATTGTTTATGCACACAATTATCAGTACAATATACAGTTTATACGTACAACAACAGTTGAACTCGGCTAATACGAAATGTCAAAATCGACGAATTTGTTCGTATTAGGCGTCATTCGTAACAAACGTGAATATGCAAAATGGGGAAGAAAACAGCCCATGTATAATTTACTATGTATGTACAGTCGAGCCTCCATATATCGAACTTCCACATATCGAAATTTTCCATATATCGAAATCTCAGCAAATTTCAATGTTCATTACATAGAAAAACTGTTTCTATCGAAAAAATCTCTTTGTATCGAAATTAGTTTTCGAGATATTCGAAGATATTTTCCGCTTTAGACTGTTTATCTGATGAAAAATGAAGGTTAGGTGAGAACATTATGTTCACTAAAGGTTGCTACGAAACTCATAAGGAATCTGAGGTTGAGGGGTGTGTAGATAGGTCGTTGTTCCGTTCTGGAGTTCTTAAATTCCCTCAAGTTTATTTCAAATCTTAGTTGTAACCAGTAACACTGTAAAATCAGTTTCAAGTTATCCTTTTTGTCTGCTGATTATCATTCCCAGTCTTTTTAGCTTCAGTAAAAATCATTCATGTTAAGTAGATTGATTTTCTACTTGTCTCTCGATTACATTGTCAAAACGAAAATCCCCTACTGTTGCGGATCAAGTTGAATTGCCGAAGAATGAAGATGTATGAAGGCACAAAAATGTAACTTCTGTTACTTTTTCAGTTATTAACTTTCGTTTAATGCGATGCTCGTATAAATTAGAAATTGGGTTTCATTCACGAAAATTAGCTTTAATTTTCATGTTTTAGGTGATTTTTATGACATAATAAGATCGTTTCTATGTATTGAAATTTCTATGTATCGAATTTTTTTCCGACAATTTGCTACTTCGATAAATGGAGGTCCGACTGTATTTGTTATAACATAATACATTGCCAGTCATTATAGCGTTTCACGAGCTGATAGTGCTTTTCTTTTATGCCGCACACCATTGGTTTGAAAAGGATTACTAGATAAAGCAGCATTTAATTTATAAGAAACATAGACTGTCAGGATAAATGCTAGGGTTTTTTTTCTTTCATAAACCAGAAAAGATAAGCTAAGTTATAACAGGAAATAACCTCTCTTATTGATGTTCTAAGTGAGAAAAAAATATGTGGGATATGCATTTTTATTGTGTTAAATTGTATTAGCAATAACTGAAGAATCGATTCGAAGAAAGGTGATAATGAAGCGGGGAAAAGGGACAGGTGGCCAAAACCCAAATGAAAATACAGTCTATTTTATTCCGAAGCAAACCTACCTGTTCAAAGATAAACAGCAACAGTATGAGTTTCCCTGGTGATCTTCAACCCTTTCATATTCAAAATAGCAATAGAGGGAGAAATGACTTGGCTCTAACAACAGCCCAGACAAAGTCGTCCAACGCAGGGTCTTTCGTCCAACGCACCTCCCACCCCCTTGAGAGCTAACAAGCTTGACTCGGGGGCAATGAGAAAGTAATACGTAGGGGGCTGCATTGACCGCAGTCATTGTCAGTTAAAATTTTCAGTGCCTTGGGGTAGAAAAGGTAGAATAGCTGTCACAATTTGATAACTAAACGAGCTGATGTGGGCCTCACATGAATTCCTTTTACTCCAATTTAATGTCATTTTTCCATTATTGGTAATTTTACTGTGATTCAATAGTTTACTCTAAATATCACTAACAGTGGTCAAATTGAAACCAGATAAAAAAAAATCACCTAATATTTTGCCAAGTTGGCGACAAAATTTGGCGACCAAAAGACTGGCGATATATCGCCAAGTGTCCGCCAAATTGTAACACCACTTAAGTTTACATCGAAATTAACAATGATTCCCCCCCCCCCAAAAAAGGGGCAAAAACCCCTTAGAAACACCCGAAAGCAACCAAAAGGGGAGGTGCACAACTAGATCCCACTAGGAGTCTACGTACGAAATTTCAACTTTCTAGGATATACCTTTCTTGCGTTATGCGACATACATACGCACATACACACACACATACATACGTACATACAGACGTCACAAGAAAACTCGTTGTAACTAACTCGAGAATCGTCAAGATGGATATTTCGCGTGTCTATACGTTCTTAGGCACTTATCCACGTGTCATCGATTCGAGAAAAAAACTCAACATTCATTCGATGGTGAGCAAAATGGAAATTAAAGTCGATTTTTGAGTGAAAATTTTTTCGCGAATACAATACATCCTTTTTCGTGAAAGGAAGTAAAAAGGGTAGGACGTTACTCAAATGATAAGAAATGCATGGTGAGCTTTCAGCGGTGACACAAAGTACTATCAGGAAAAAAAAAAGTATTCAATCCGGAAATTTTTCCGTGGAGAGGTCAGAAGTTTTGTTTGGCTTAACCGAAACTTTCTTTTTGTTCTATGTAATATCCGTGAAAATTTTAATTTATTGCAATAGTAAACCAAATTTATTCAACAAGATGTTCGTTTTAGCCGTGATTTCGTATTAACCGTGGTCATATTAACATATACATTTGTTATTCCGCAATTTACTTTTAAGACTTCCTATTTTTCATCTGATTAACATTTCTAAAAGTATTTCGTATAAACTTATAACAGTATATGCTTTAAATATATTTACAAACATCAATGGTTGAAGCACAATTATCCCTTTTTTGATTTACTTAGTGTTACTTATTTTCAGTTTTATAAAAATATGCATTGGGAAGACGGGGTATCGTTGAAGCACTTTTTGCATTTAGATTTTTCTAATTTTTGTTACTAATGTACCAAAACGAAATACTACCAAAACGAAATTTTATGTGATACTGTGACTATTTTCTATTACCTTTTTGGGTCATGGTTTTTTTTTTTTCATATAATAAAATCTTATTCCCCCCCCCCCCTTTTCTTTCGAAATGTATCAACTTAACCCAACGTGGGTTAGGTTGAAGCTTAAACCTTTGACCCCTTGAAAACAATGGAAGGTAAAACCTTTTACCTATTCCAGAATTATAAACCCATAGCAAGGAGGAAGCTGCAGTTGTTGGATGTAGTAACCGGGTTGTCTATGTCTGCTTGCAGCAGGTACGTTAAGAGCACGGGTCTACCCTCCGCCCCGGGACGATAATTTGTAGTGCCTCCCCCCCCCCCAAACGAAAAAAAAAAACTTTTAAAGATTATTGTGAACATGAAGTTCATACAATTTTCGGAAACAAATTTTCATTTGTGTTGTTTTTCGAAAGTTTACATTGAAGTACATTTGAGGCAGTGAGAAGCAAAGGGATGTAAGTGGACATTTTCAAATTTTGAATAAAACGCGTTTGAAGATGACGTCCTAGTTAGGTTTTCATTGATTTTCTTCTTCTAAATCATGCTGTACGGCACCGCCTACCAGATCAACTAGTACTGTCTCTTGCCCCAAGACAAAGGAGAGGTTCCCCTCTACTTTTTTTTTTCTTTCTTGTGCTGGGTTTCTCCACATTTTTAATTTTGCCACTTACATCCCTTTGCTTCTCACTGCTTCAAATATCAATATTATGGACACATTTTATGTAAAATTTGCCCTAGATGCATATGCAATGCCTTCTCCACAATATTGAGCTCCATTTTCGGTGAAAAATAACTTAAATGTAATGTAAGATATATTTTTGAGAATTTTTCAAAATTGGAAGTATGTTTCTATTCTGTAAGACGAGCCGCCTTAGCGAGACTTAAAATTAGTGTAAGGGGTCTGTTAACAAAGTTTTTGAATTAAATAAAGAGATTTAAAAAAAAAAAAAAAAAACAAGAGGACAGAAAATAAGAAGAGGCGAAATATCATTTCGCTATGGCATTCAGGTTTACATATCCCTACTAACCAGGGAACCGCACGATAGTGTAATAATGAAAATGAAAATCAGAAATAAGTACTTAGCAATCGAAAGAATTTTGTAAAACATTTCTCTGGGCACATAATTTATTAATCCTCGTGTCCCCGTTATCGAGATATGAGGTCTTAAAGTCTGCCGAAATTTTACGAAAAGTCGTCAAATTTGCGAGTTCCAGTGAGAATGGAAGACATTTTACACGATTTGTAGATAGATGCAGACGTTGAAATAGCGCTATCAACTTCTCGCAAAGTATTTAACTTTTACGCTTTTCTTAAAATTTTAGCTGATTTAGACCTTATACTATTTCGATAACGCTGGACGAGGGCAAATAACTTTTGCACCAAAAAATAAAATAAATAAATGTCTCAGTGATCTTTTGATTGCTACTTGTTTATTTTTTATTACCCATTATAACGCTATTTTTGTGGTTCTCTAATAAAACAGCAATATTTTTTCACCGATATCACGGTTGGAGAAAATTTGCGCTCAAAAATAACCCTTCCTATTGCATCAATATTGTATAAATAGCTGATAATTTTGTATTTGAAACATCTATTTTTCCGTCATTTTGTACCGCTTGTTATGGTCTTATTACACGGTGCAACTCTAGTTGCAGCAACTTCCTGCAACTTTCTCCGCCCACTCACAGGTTTACCACAAGGATTGGGAGACGTCACTGAGTATACATAGCTGAGATCACTGACGTCATGCAGTCTGGAGAATTATCATTGGATAAAACCTAAAACTATGTGCAACTATTACATGCAATTGTCGGCGACACCGCGCAATTTTTCCCTGCAGAAATACATAGAGTTGCAGGGAAAAGTCGCAGATGGTTGCACCGTGTAATGAAACCATTAAATGTGTAGAAAAACTATCAATACTCATTACAATTTGATGGTAACTAAATTTGTTTGGGTGCATGAAGACTACTCTATAACAGCCTGTTCTTGTTTTTCTAGCCGATTTAGTGAATTGTAACTCCAGAATAGCATTCACAGAATCAGATTATTACGAAAATTGAAGGAGGGGAAGGGGGCAGAGCGATTTTTGTATGAAAAAAAACGGGGGTGCAGGTCTTAAAAAATTTAGAAACCACAGTTGTAAATTGTCTACAACATTTCCCTAGTTGCTTTATGTTGTAGACCTGGGACGACGTGGCGTGCGGCCGGAGTCAACTAAAAAAAAAAGGACACAAAATAGGTTTACTTGCTCTTTTGTTCGGACTTTGTGAACCATTTTCTTTTATGATACTCGTTGTCGTGTCTTACTCATTTCTTTGAACAAAGTATTTCAACTGCTTTTTTTACATAACATGAAATAGCGTTCCACCTGTTGCCTTCAGCGCGCAGGCGCAGATCATTGTTTCTATAAAATCTTTTCTCAGTTCTTCGGTAGCGAAGCCTCCATAGCGCAATCGGCTAACGTGTTCGAGTCCACCTGGGAGAGGGATAAGTTTTTCAACATTAAACACATGTGGCCGTCGCGGAACTGCCCACAAACTATATGCTTTTATTGAATAACGTACTCTTTTTTGTCTAAGCGGATAATGCTGAATTCATTAATTTAACTGTATTGACTAAATTTTATTTTTTGTATTTTTTTTTTTTTTAATGTTAAGAATTTTGTTAATTTTTTCAACACACCTCCAACATTATTATCTTACTAGCTGCGTCGCCCGGCTTTGCACGGTCCACCTCGAAAATAAAAGTTATGTCAAGTGACGCGAGTTCAACACTCAGGCTTGAACCAAAAAAAAAAGTCAGTGAAATTTTGCAGCAGATTACGGAAAACCCCCAAAAAGTAAACATTTTAAATCCCCTGATTACAGGAAAAGCCTCCAAAAAAAAAAAAAAAAAGAATTTTACCTGTTCATATTGGAGAAAAAAACATGGCAACAGATCTTTTATCTCAATGATTTTCTCCCCCCCCCCCGCTATACATTTTAATAAAAGCGTTGTTGCGGAAAGTTGAGATGAAGCACTGAATAATAATTTGAATGGAGAAAAGCCTTCGAAAAATAGGGATTTTATGTCGAAATCCAAGCTTCATAATTAATAGGTTTTAATTGATATCTCCGCTAATTATTATCGGAGGATTATGTTAAATAGCCAAACATGAAGACGGGAAGATTACGAATCCATCAATACCTGTTTCGATGGTCAGTTCACTGTCGTTCGGGAGAAGAAGCTTGGACATACATAGATACGCCCAGTTTTTAATTATATAAGAGATGTTAATAGCATAGCTTCTGTCGACTAAAGCACTAGATCGCAGCTTAAGTAGCGACACGTCTGCCATCTTGGTGTTAAATGCCGCCTTCTTTTTATGTATGCTATAATGAAGTAGCATGTTTTGCTTCTTAATTGTGTACTCCTTGATTGTGGATTGACATGGAGTTGATAAGAAACCACGATCAAAAAACAAAACACGCTACTTCACCTTAGCAGACATAGGAAGAAAGCATCCTTTAGCCCCAAGATGGCGGACATGTCGCGACTTTTTTCTACGATTCAGGGTTTTACCGTCCGAAAACCCTATGAATGGCATTTTTTTATTGGCAGTTTCTCATATTTTGTCTAATTTGTAGTTATCTAGTTATAGTACTCGCCTCACGAGCTGTTTTCTTGTTTTTTTTTCAAAACAGAATCATCTTCAGCGATCCGAATGAAGACTTCGCCACCTGTAGTCGGTGTGTTGTACTTGTCTCAGTTGGAGCAATAGGTCTTGACAGTTCCATTCGATGCCAGATCTATCTCTTCCAGCTGAGGCAAGCGCACAATTTCAGCCTGACTCAAGCACACGATTTCATCCCTCGCCTCCTGCACCCCTGGTAAGCATTTTAATTTAACTTTTTTTCAATTGTTAATTTCATATTTATTGATAAAAGTCTATGTTCAAGATGTTTTACGATTTTCGACCGGCGAGGTTACCCCCGATGGCAGGTTACCGTGACCTTCTAAAAATGTCCTTATTCGAAAACTTTGTCTGACCATCGGCCAAATTTCGAGTTCTATTCGGCAAAATTATCATCATTCAGCGAAATAGGGAACTCCATGTGACAAACTTATCATCATTCGGAGAAATTTTGTGCTCCATTTGGCAAACATATCACCATTTGGCAAAATTTGGAGTTCGATTCGGCAAATTGAGAATTTCCGCCCTCCCAAACACTTGAGCTTGGGCGCCCCTGCCGACCGGTTTATGTATCCTTAGAATTCATAAAGGGAAGAACACCTTTAGAAGGCGTCAGGCCCATCATTTCGCATTATTCCACGTGGGGGGGGGGGGGTGATGGATGTAAACTCAGTACAATTGTTTTGCGCAGAACAACAAAAAAACGCTCCCACTTGTATGTACAGGTAAAACATTAAATTTTCAAAGCCGGAAGGGGAGGGGGGCGATTGACTACCCTAAATAATGTGTCTGTAGGACAGGCAAACTTATTCTACATTTTTGGTTCTAAGATGGCTTTGGGTCCGTCCAAAACTTAAGCCAGTTTTAAGTACAGTGGATGCCGGTTAATTTAATCATTGATTCATTGAATCAAACGCTTTAATGAATCAAATCGTCAAAAGCTGATCAAAATCCAGCTTTATTAAATTAGCTGCTTTACTGAATTAGTCGCTTTGTGGAATCAAAACTGTTTAGAAGAAAAGCAATTCATATAAACGCTGGTCACTGTATTTGGAAACATGTTATTATAGTGGCTGGCTGCTATGTCGTAAAAAAAACCTGATGATACGTTGACTAAAATGTCATTTTGAGCAAATCTAGAAAGAAAACTAATTTTTCAAAGTAAACAATAGCTTATCGAGAAATTTTTTCTGTAATGAAGCCCATTTTCATAATTTGTTTGTTTTAAATTTCTATTAATGAACTCTTATCCATTAGTAGAATAAAATAGTCAGACAGTACGTAAGCATTTATAGTAATACATTTAATGCTTTAGCCGCAATTATGCGCTGGTTGAGTGTAGAACATATTATTTTTCACATTTCCCCTACAAATATATATATATATATATATATTGTCCGTTTTTCACAAGAATGCACTTTGCCACGCCTCCTCGAACGCAGAGTTCCATTTTACGCGGGGATGATCGGTAAGCAATCCACGCGCTTCTAAATGAGACAACCAGACAATCATTTCAATGTGCAAAAAAATCTTAGTGTACGGAATATCACTTGCTTTAATTGTCTGTTGTTATTTTAGTTATTCTTACAGTTTAAAAACTGCTGCTTTTACAACAAAATGCTACGATCCGAGTATACCTTCGGCCGAAAATATCGATATAGAATCATCGGATACCACGTGTCGAGGGAGGAGTCAAGTGCCTTCTCAAAGAAAACGGACAGTATATATATATATATATATATATATATATATATATATATATATATATATATATATAATATCATTTATATCATTGGCATTTTGACTTTAAATGATAATTTAATGTTTGGTAATTTCAATTCAAGGGTACAGTACCGAAAAAAGAATGAATTGCATTTTTCAGAATTTTAACATTAGCATGATTAATTTTTCTAAAAACTAAATCCCGTTATCGAAGACTGAAGTGATATTTCTTTACTTTTACGAATAAACCTTAATACATTATATTTTCATTATTTGTTAACACTGCAACTCCATATAATTTCCATTTAGTTTCTTTTACTCTGATTATAACTCACTTAGACGATGGGGGGGGGGGGGGGGGAACCTCGACACCAAATCGAAATTTTCATTAAGACTAGGTCCAAAGTACTTGCAGGGAAAAAAAATTGAACTTCGACATCTTGAATTCAAATTATGTTTTTCGCAATCACGAGTGTGTGTATGTAGGCGTGTGTGTTTGTGTCTGTGTGCAGGCATAAGTGTGTGGGTAGTTGTGTGTATGAATGTGTGTGGGGGGTATGTGTATGCGTGTGTAGGCATATGTGTATGTGTCTGAGTGCAGGCATGAATGTGGGTAGTTGTGTGTATGTGTTTGTGTACATGTATGGGTGTGTTTGTGCGTGTGTTTGGGTGTTTGTATATGTGTAGTTGTGTACGTATGCGCGTGTGCGTAGGATATGGATGCAACCTGGAGACGACTTTCGCTATAGGAGCAGCATCGTGAGGAACCGGTCGACGGTGATGCTGCAGAGGGTGGCGGTGAGAAAATAAAATCAAAGGACATCAAAACAGTCAAGTGAAAGCAATAAGCAATCGTGATTGCTCAAAAAAAAAAAAAAAAAAAAAAACCTCGACACCAAGTCGAAATTTGCATTAAGACTAGGTCCAAAGTACTTGCAACCAAAATTTTGTACTTTTGTACCTTCACATCTAACCAGAAGATGGCTAGGGAAACACACTTGCACACAAGCCCTTTGTTTTATTTATATAACGAGACCATTTCCTTTATGCGTTTCAGGAGAAAGTGTTATCTGAGGATTTTTCCAGCAGATATTCTAAAGACTCCGCAGAAGACGAAGAGAGGCGTGAAAGAGGTGGAGAAGTGGTGTCTGCACTTGGGAATCAAGTGAGATTCACTTCCTCCAACTTATTTCATGCCACTCATGTCACCTCGCTGATTCGCCGGGCAAGAGTCAAGACGGAACCACCTGTCTGTGCTTCACTATAATTAAAACATTCTGTCACTGGGACAGGTAAGTATCTGTAGTACATTTCACATTCATGTAGTCGCTAACATTTTTTTTTTTTTATCTTCTCTGGTTGTGTTTGTTATTATTCAGTTCAGCAACAATTCGGCGATTTAAAAAACAAACATTGATGCTTGTAAACAAACTAACATTTTTTTTATCTCCTCTGATTGTAGTTATTATCCAGTCCAGTTCAACAACAATTCGCTGATTTATAAAACGAACATTGATACTTGTAAACAAACCAGGGGCGTGCACAGGGGGGGAGGGACACCTGTTGCCCCCCCCCAAGTCGGGGGAGTGGGCTGGCCATGGAAGAGTCTCAAAAGGACGTAAGAAGTCTTGAACAACTCTAGCTGTATGCGAGCGAGCATTAACTTGCTGGAAAATTGCTCCTGGGAGGCCATTTAGGAACGGTCATAAATGTGGTTGCCGAATGTCATTAACATATTGCTGGCCCGTTAAGGCTCCACGTACCACAACTAGAGTGGACCGGCTATCATAGGCTATAGCCTCCCGGACCACTATGCCCGCTTTGAGGGTAGTGTGTCGTGCGATAAAATGGGTGGAGTGGTACCTTTCTCCAGGGTGCCTCCACATCCGTGCGCGGATACCATCTGACCCCAAAACGAATTGGGGTTCATCACTGAGCACCACCTTTTACCAATCAGTGACATCCCACATCGCTTTGACTTCGTATCATTGCAGACGGAGTTGTCATGTTTTGGTGTTTAAGGGAGTACACGAAAATGGCGCTAGGACTGCAGATTTACTTCCGCAAGACCTTTAGAGATGGTTCGGGGAACAACTGCTTCACCTACGTCTGCTTGTATGGTGAAACAAGTCATTGTAGGATCCACGAGCGCTTGCCACACGATCCTTCTATCCTCTATCCTCGCGGTCTTCCCGGTCGCTCCAGATCCGTTTTTTTGCACGTGGGTACCATCTCGTGTCCACTGCTTCCAATAAATTCTAATGGAACATTCCGAACGATTCAACTAGGCAGCAACACGGCTCGTCAACCAGCCTGCAATTTTCATGCCGATGATCGAAGCTCTCTCAAACTCGCTTAACTGTGAGAAACGTTTTCTAACTCGTCTACCTGGCATCCTTCACTCATTAAGGTTCTCCAATTATCCGGATGTAATCGTAACACTTGCAAATCTTAAATTATGCACTAGTTTATGTAAAAAAAAATTTCCCGATAACACCGATACTGTAGGGTAAACGGTCGTGCACATTGACACCAAACTTAAATCATTTGCATATCAGATGTCACTCTTCTTATATGCAAAATTTCGCGACTGTATCTTTCCTCTTTTTTGGGGCGCTATTTTCAATGTTCCTGAGTGTATTTACGAAAATTTTCAACTAAAAAGTAATTGCACATAATTACCGTACATTCAAAGTTAAGGGTTAAAGCAATAACGAACAAAGAACATTCGATAGGGAAGAATTTGACCATGAAGAGGGGGAAAAATATTTGGATAAATATTTTTCAGGATGACCGTACTTAAGCATTTAATAACGATATAATTAAATATTTATTGCTCACAAATGTTTAATCAGATAGAAATTGCAAAATTTTTTTTAAAAAAGCAGAGGCATGTGAAAAAAGTAAGTTTTTCGAAGAAAACGAATACCAGAGGTGGAAAGGCATCCCAGGATTAAGAAAGACTTACCTCTAGGTAGAATATACAATATTCATCCTACTAGCCAATCGGAATATTGTAACTTACTTTTGAACATTTTTGTGGTCCAACATATCTCCGAAGTCTTTTGACAGTCAAAGGTGCTGCCAAACTATCAACAGCATGTATAGAACTCGGCATGTATAGATACTCAGCATGTATAGATACTATACTGTATAGATTGTATAGATACTCAACAGCATGTATAGATACTCAGAATAGTGGAGATCCTCTGACGTACTTTGAACTATACTCCAGATGTAAAGCTACTATAAACAGCTCTTGGAGATGTCCTCCTGAGCATCCATGGTATTTTTGCAAGGGTCCTGGTGCTTCCCTTGGATTTGAGGGTGACAGGAGAGATCAAACTGCTTTGACTCGCCTGAGCACAGGTCACCTAAAAACCCTCAGATTTACCCATGGTAATAGGACTTTTCCCAATTTGCACCAAATGTCATACTGAAGAGGTCACTGCGCAACATCTGATTTTTCGTGTTGGTTTGGTACGCGAGGATCTACTGAAGAGACCTGCTACTGTATTGAAGTTGATTAAGGCGAACAACTTCATGGATCTGATCTCATTCAGAACCGAGAGATAAGTAAGAAGAAGAAGGAGAACTCGATCTTATAGAGCAGAGTTCCCCAAACTGTGGTTCGCGGATCTCCAGGGGTCCGCGAGTCCATGCCTGGGGGTCCGCGGTGCTATCCAGCTAAAACGTTAAATATAATTGAGATTAAAAGAAGAGTAGAGATATTTTAATTCAAAAAGAAAGTATACTTATGTGGAATAAAAAATTTCTTGCTTAAGTAAATGCAGGACGCACTCCCCCCCCCCCCCCACCGCCCTCGGAACTCTCGTAAGTAAACACACTACACATTAATTAATTTCGTTTACATAACGAAGCTCATTTTGTTACAAAACTATATTAAGTAAAATGCAAACATTGAGGCACATTTTTACAACTGGGATATTATATTTCAAATAAAACTTTTGCTAAAAAAATTTCGAGACTAAATGAAATAGTCAACATTCAAAATTTCAAGCAATGGCTGGAAAATAGTTTGCAGTCGATTTTAATAATTATGAAGTACTACTGTTTTATTAACTTGCTGCATAATATGCTTGCGTTTACTCGGCAAAATTATTTGAAAAGACTTTCACTCAAACGCATGAGATTCCCAACGCATGAGATTTTTCATATAGTCATCAAATTTTGGGCAATCATCCTCTCATTCTGCCCAAATCGTAAAGGCATAAAATATTTTGTGCTCAGAATACATTGATATTATTAGCATACTTCGTACAATATTGAACCTACACATGCTGAAACTCTATTCGCAACTCAAATAAATATTATCCCGAACCATAGTTAATAATTAAAATCCTTATACGCCATAAAAAGACAACTCATATGAATAATTAACACACTTAGACTGGGCTAACAGTTTTTTGTTCAATAACTTCAAAATTAATTTTTATTAGTAAACTTGGTGTAGAAAGTTGGTGATAACATTTTTATTCCTAACTAGTGGTACCCGCACGGCTTTGCCCGTAATAGAAAAATTAAAAGGTCTTTTGGTTCGCCTGTATATTAACAAATAATGTATGGTGAATTTTCTCGCCAATTGGCTTGTACCCTTGTTACGGTTCCACGTTATGATAATTTCGTATCTCGCCAATTGACTTGTGCCCATGTTACGGTTCCATGTTATGATAATTTCGTAATTTACTCGTCCATCTTATGATATTTTTTTTCTTAAAATTGGAATAGAAAAAGAACCACATCGAATTTTCGAAAAACCGCCTCGAGGTGCACACCTTCATGCTACAAACTAACTTTGTGCCAAATTTCATGAAAATCGGCCGAACGGTCTAGGCGCTATGCGCGTCACAGAGATCCAGACATCCAGACATCCTCCGGACAGAGAGACTTTCAGCTTTATTATTGGTAGAGATACAATTTCAAATAGAATTTTATTTCCATATCTCAAAGAAATAATGTAAGAAATGAAAACCAGACATGAACTCTGAAAAATATACAGAACAATGAATACACAAATTGAAGGGAAAAAGAAGCGTAAGAATACGTTTAAAAAAAAAAAAAATAGATTTAACTGTGTCAAATCATTTTATTTTTGCGCACCGGGGAGGGGGTCCGCGAAGTTCATAGTTTTTCCGGAGGGGGTCCGCGGAAGTCTGAAGTTTGGGAACCTCTGTTATAGAGGACGACTTATGAAACTAACCTTATTTGATAAATGTAACTTTCTGACACGAATCCTAAACTTAGAGAATCAGTACTAATAATATAAAGCTCTGAAGAGTTTGTTTGAAAGCGCTAATCTCAGGAAATACTGGTTCGAATTGAAAAAATCTTTTTGTTTTGAATAGTCAATTTATTGAGGAAGGCTATAGGCTATAATTTACATTGATATTTTGATTGGAAAAAAGTTATTCAATGTTTAATGTGATTTTTAGCAGTTTTTAGTACTTTTTACCCCACAGACCCCGAACCAATTGCACCAGAAAAATATGTTTTGTATGTAACTATGTAATGGTAAAAACATTTCATCCTGTTCAGAAAAAAAAATTCAAAAATTCGCAATGTTTATTTTTTACATTTTTTTTTTTTAACGCGGAGTACAGCACGACTTCCAAGCATTGTCGAAGTTTTAGCTATCTTCAATTTACGATAGTCATTACGTTATCGCAATGGGCACGTGATCCAACTGCAGCGCTTTCTTTTTCTTCTTTTATTCCCCATTTAGCAATTTTATTCATTTTTCTCCCCCCTCCCCCCGCTCCATCCGACGTTTTGCTGTTGTTATTTAACGTTATATATTTGTGTGCAATTAATGCAATGATTTTTATTTTTTTATCTTTTGCACATTCAGTAAAGCTTTTTTTTTTTTGTGCTACTTTAATTAAATAAAAGAAGCGCACGATTTTTTGCGTGATCTATGTTTTATATACATAGAAAAAGATTGTTAATTAACACTAGAGGAAAATATGCATAGATCGTATCGATAAATCAGTAGATAAATATTTAGGTCGATATAGGTAGATGGTCAGTAAGAGATAGATAGGCCCGTATTTAAGGAACTTCAACAGGTGATCAATGTCCCCCCCCCCACTTTGCAAAAAAAAAAAAGCATTCTCATAAAAGTGGACGTGCTTTTTGCTATTTTCCGACAAAATAGGCATGGAGAGTACATCTCCCCCCTCCCGCCTTTGTGTTGAATGGTCCATTTACTGAGGAAGGCAATAGGCTTTTGTTAAAATCAGATTGACCGAAATATTTGTAATTGTAAATTAAATGCTTAATTAATTGTTTACTTCTATGAATTCCCAATAGATGGCATGGTTATTTTAGTTCTATGAATTCCTAATAGATGGCGGAGTAAGTTAACTTTTTGACAGGGCGCTGGCCGACAGTGTCGATAGCTGCGAGGAACCATGCCCATGCTACGCTGCTGTGATCAGCGAATATATTTCTGAATTTTAATTTGATTTTGTAGATTTTTCTATTGAGTTTTGTTTTCCATATTTCTTCAACGTTTCGTTTTGTTCTTATATATGGAGATAGTTACTTATCTAAGTAAAT
The DNA here is from genome assembly GCF_026930045.1 of Uloborus diversus. Taxonomy (NCBI): domain Eukaryota; kingdom Metazoa; phylum Arthropoda; class Arachnida; order Araneae; family Uloboridae; genus Uloborus; species Uloborus diversus. The sequence goes on from NC_072739.1 coordinate 138,975,055, forward strand.
AATTTGATTTGTCGCGTTATTCAATTGCGATTGTTCTTTATAACGTTTTTATTACAGCATTGCTTATTTGGCGAAACACTTTAAATTGCAGAGGAAAAAACCACTTCACTCGCTAAAGGGCAGGGTTACGGTAGCGTATTTGCTTGGCGCGTTAAGCGATGAACTATGTAGTTGAAGGATTACTTTGAGTTTTAAAGCTACTGTTAATATTTTTATGTGATTTGGCAAATAGTTTTAAATTCCAAAGAGACTTTAATAGGTTTTTTGGAAAGGTGTGTACTCATTTTAGTTGAAGAAAAATGATCATTTCACATCAGAAAGTGGGCGGGCGTGGATTTTTTTATTCAACGCACTTCCTTTAAATTTTTAGGCCGGACATAGCCGTGCGTTTACTGCTAGTAAATAAATAAAATAAAAACGCTGACAATAAAATACCTTTTCCCGACAGTTAACATTTCAGAATAAATCTTACATTTACGTCACCAGACGACAGTTTAAAACTATTCAATTACATTTACGTCAACATAGATGTTTTAAAATTGAATGCGTTTACCTTAACATTTGAAAAAAATCCATGGGAATGTTCCGAAGCCCCCTTTCCTAACCTCATCGAAGGTCTAAAATTGCGTTTTTGGAATTTCAGTTTCGAAAAATTACCAGCAGAAAATCTATGAGCCCCATAACAACAGGAATTAAATGAGATGGTCTACTCTACAATTGCGTCTTCACCACTTCAATTTTGGAAGAGTCCGCTTAAAAGCTTTTTAACTCCTTCACCAATCTCAATATAATTTGTATTTTCATAATCAGCATCAAAAAATCTACAAAAAGTACAACAAATTTGAATGAATCTGGAGTTGGTTTGTGTCATTTTTGGAAAATCCTGGATGATTTAACATGGAGTGAAGCCTCAGACACTTCCTAAGGTTATGAAAGAGTCTAAAAATGCTATTTTGAAACCTCAATTTCGAAAATTTTTCGGAGAGAGTCCCAAGCGCCATTCCTTCCCCCAACTTTACCAAAGATGGACTACAATTTGCATTTTTAGGGCTTAAACTCCAAAACATTGCCAGTGCGGAAAGTCTCAAGGGAGAGGTGATCGCACCCCCCCCCCCCCCCTGCATTTGAGGTTACTGACACCATGTCTAGAATTCTCAATTTTCTTCGCCAATTTATGGTGAATGAAGTTTGAATGATTTAAACTCTTCGGTACAATATGCACCACAAACTGGTTTGAAGTTTATTCTTTTCAATTCTTTTTTTGCAGTGTATAGTGAAAATTTATTTTCCATACTTAGAAGACGTTGTAAATGACGGTATAGACACTTATCTTTCTTTGATTTAAGATGTTGCAATATTTCGGACTCTCTCGAGCTAGGTGAGAATTTCTAATTTTCAATGGAGCATTTTATCTCGTCTGCTATGAGAACAACAGGTGCTTGGGACTCTTGAGTATGCAGAGATAAGGAGGAGCAAAGGTCCCCCGCAGCCTCGTCGTGTCCTTCTAGAACGCCACACCTGTTCCTTGTAACAATTTGAGGATGGATCTTATCTGCGTTTTATGTTTGCTCTTCAAAGAATTGCCCTATGTATATTGAATAAACTTTGTTTTTTTCCCCTCTTCCTGCTCTTTAAGTTCTTAAGATTTGCTGAAGATAAATGAAAGGGGAAGGAAATTTCTGCATACATGGAAAACTGTTGGATCAGCGGTTTTCGATTGAAACAAAGGTCTTTGAAATCATAATATGTTGAGTAGAAATAAGCTCTATCAATGACGTACAAAGCAAAGTAAGCCTCTATACCTAGAGTTCTCGCATATTATTCCGCGGATCATACTCCTTAATCTCAAAAATATAGCCGAATAAAAATTAATGTCACATCACACTCCAGGGTACCCCCGTACCTACCGTTATTTGTTGTATTACCGGTTAAATGGGCTCTGAAAACAGCTCTGATTTTTTTTAAAATCCAGACCAGAAGCCGACTGACTCCGTGGTTCAGCACATCCAGAAATATTGTTTCACATAAAGGGCTTTGTAACCACGACACATTTAGCGTGCCCCAGACACCTCTTACCGAACACGGACCCTACGGTTACGAATCCGATGCCTTACTGATCAGGTCAAAACGCCTTCAATTAATATTATAAGGGACTATCTATAAATGACGTTACATTAGAGTTTTCAACATTTTTGACTCCCTTCCCCTTTCTCACAAAGTGTCACACTACACCATATGACCCCCTCCTCTCCTATTGCGATGCTTTTTAAAACAACATAATTTTTGACGGCCTCTAAAGGCTCACCAAAAAAATTCCCAAGTTACTGTTTGACCACGGATTGTATGTAATTCGGCAATCTGCCAAGTAAAGACGATTCCATCTGAATGAATCTAGCAGGGGAGAAGGGAAAATAACGATGAGATTTTTATGCACGCGTTTCATAATGTCACTAGTGTCTTATTCATTTATTCCATTCTCAAAAATAAAATAAGGGGAAACAAAAGTAGTTACCATATAAACAAAAAAAAAAAAAAATAATAATAATAATTTGAATTTTTGACATCTTGAATTCAAATTATGTTTTTCGCAATCACGAGCGTGTGTGTGTATGAATGCGCGTGTATGTTTGTGTAGGCGCATGTGTGTGGGTGCGTGTGTGTGTGTTTGTATGCATGTGTGTGCGTGTTGTGTATGCAGTGCTGTGTGTGTATGCGCGTGTGTGTATGATGTATGTGCATATGTGCATATGTGTTTGTGTCTGTGGGCAGGCATGAGTGTGTAGGCGTGTGTGTGTGTGTGTGTGTATGCGTGTGTGTGTGTAGGATATGGACGCAACCTGGAGGCATATAAGCTACCTTTACTCTTGTTCGGGCATAGGGATATTTCTAGCCCACTGATTGGTTGTTCTGGATGTCAATCAAAGTTTCGACGCCATTGTACTCTTATTCAGTCTCAAACACTATATTTCTAGCTTAAATTAACGACTAAATAGAATTTGTGTCTAATAAGATCTGTAACTGAAAGTTCAATGTAGCTAACGAAAATATCTTTGTTATTCCCAAGAAATTCAATCTCTTATAACACAAATTATAATGTACAATTTAACAACTATTTTAATCGCAAAATAAGTGGTGACGCCCTCTCTTAGAGAATACAAAAAACTACTTTTCATGAAATCCCTGGAATTTGAATTAGAATATATTTTTAATGATGCGTCAGAGTAAATTACTTTCTAACTTACTAAGTAAACTATTCATATATATATTTTTCATTCTTCATAATATTCAATTTTATTTTGAAAAATAAATAATTAAAAGATATTTCTTCGTAAAGAAATCATTGACAGTAAAAACAACAAATATTTAATAAATGTCGACGTAAGTCCTTACTTGTTGATTACTTACGTAATGTAAAATAAGTAATTTAAAATGCTTTCATTTTAATTCCTACAAATTTCACACATGTTAACTGTTTTAATATCAGTTGTTGAATGAATATTTAGTACGTATCAATGTAAAATATTTCGTAGTTTACGCAGATAATTTTTCAATTCCCTTTCGTGTTCTTCTTAATATTTAAATTTTTATTATAAGAAGTTAAACTTTATATCTTTGTAATGAAATAGTTGATATTTAAATTAAAAAACCTGTTATTCAAACTGAATATTTCATAACTACTGACTTTATCCTTTAGCTAACTTAGCGATTGCTTACGTAGCATGAACTCAGAAATTCAAAGTGTTCTCATTTTAATTCATACACAAAAATGTAACAGTAATACACATTAATTTCAAATTATTATTTACTATAATTTGAAAGGAATCTGTCCTGGTTAAAGAAAGTGTTCAAAAGTAAAAAAGAAGTAGTCAATACATTTTAAACTTCTGTACTTATTTATTTCATTAACAAATTTTGTTCATTAACAAATATTTTGTAAAAACAAAATTTTGTAACTTTCCGCACTTTTGAAAATTTTATCGAGTTTATTTTAGACGAAAATGTCTCTTCTCATTTTATTGAATTGCATTCTTTCTAAGACCAAATTTATATTTGGCATGTCATTTTATGAAAAAAAAAAAAAAAAAAAAAAAAAACTACATGGTGGCTTTTTTTTTTCAATCAATGCAAAAACAGTTACCATGTCTGAATTCAAAAATAAAAGTTTTCATTTTTATTTATAAACGAAGTTATAAGTCATGAAATACTATTACACAGTAGTGATGATCGTAATTTCGAAGAGTGTCGGAAATGGGCTTTGGAATACCGAAGATGAAAAAGAACTCTTGATCGTCAAAATTTTTCTAATTTCGTTTGTTCTCAGTTTTGAAGCAAAAGTAAAAATAAACTATTTTAAGCGATTAAACGATTTAAACTACATAAATAATTTTTTACATGGACATATGAATGAAATAAAAAATTCTACGTGGTTTTCGAAACCAGTTTCATGTTTTTTTTTTTTTTTTTTTGCTCGAATTATGTCGGATAAGTTTATTATTCTGATCGCAAGTTATAGATTGGTCAAAAATTAACCGCTTATAATTTAAATATATCTGTGAAATTAAAAATTTTGATTTCACTTAAATGTGCATTGATGACCCAAAATTACCTGCAAAGTTTTCTCTCCAATTATAATAATAACCAGTAATTTGAGACTCATTTATGTGATTTTAAAGATTGCAGGAATGAAAATGAAATTTTTTTAAATAACCTCTTCTAACTATGTAAGCAATCACCAAGTAAGGGCTGAAGTCAGTAATTATTTTTTTAACTGGCAGTGATTTTATCACATAGAAATATCTAAAAATTATTTGTTTTCAATTACAAAAAACCGAGTATATTTTGAACCATGTGAAAAAAAAATTGAACAATTTACAGAGTAAGACATGTTTAAAAATATATTCTCATTAAAATTCAAATAACATCCTTGAATGTGATGTTTTTTAGTATTCTCTAAGAGATGGCGCCTTCAATATTTGCTTGTAAAATCTTTGTTAAATTGAACATTATAATTTGTGTTATAAAAAATTGAACTTCTTGGGAAAAGCAAAGATATTTTCGTTAGCTGCATTGAATTTTCAGTTACAGATCTTATTCTTAGACACAAATTCTATTCAGTGGATAGTTTAAGCTAGAAATATAGTGTTTGAGACTGAATAAGAGTACAATGGCGTCGAAACTTTGATTGACATCCAGAATAACCTATCAGTGGGCTAGAAATGTTCCTATGCCCGAACGGGAGTAAAGGTAGCTTATATGCAACCTGGAGACGGTTTTCGCAAGAGGAGCAGCATCGGGAGGCCGGTAGGTGCGACGGTAGTGCTGACAGAGGGTGCTGGTGGGAAAATAAAATGATAGGAATTCAAAACAGTCAAGTGAGAACAATAAGCAATCGTGATTGCTCAAAAAGAAAACAAAATATTTTCATTTCGTTCGGGAACGTAAAAGGAAAATGGTAAGCTCAAAACTTTGTTGTGAATAAAGAAATCAATTGATTTTTGCCGTGAGAATATGTATCGAATGTACTTTAGATTTAAAAAATGTTGCTGTAAGCAAATTTTCATTTTTACAAAACTAAGATCAAATTATTGAGAGGCAAAAGTGCACATCTTAAACAAACCTACTAACATCCCTGTAAACTAATAGATACGTCCATTTCCCGCCTATAAATCGGATATTAGCCTTTCCATGTAATCGATGGTCAGACAGTATCCATAATGAGTAGAGCAAGTTAGACGATTCCGTTATTGACAGTCTCTATCTCGCGCTTGGCGAAGTTTGGGATTTGCCGAAAATTAATCACTTTAGATGCCAGCCCGATCTAACTCATATTTTAATCCAAAAGAGCTTTAAATCCAGCCTCGTTGGTTCCATTGTTAAAAACACGTTATTACAGCCACTGGTTGCTATTTCGTAAAGATAACTGGTGAGAAGTTGAGTCTTTTGAATTTTGACGTCTTGAATTCAAATTAGTTTGTTTGTCGCAATCACAAATTGCGATAGGATTAATTCTGATGTATCCTAAACATGTGCCTGTTGAAGTGAATCGTCGCCACAATAATTTTCCAGCGACAAGAGCTATAGTCATAAAAGTGGAGTCTAGGTACAGTCGAGTTCTCATAAGATGCGACATGCGCCACCTGGTGCCGATATTTGGAGTTAGCGTTCTTATCTCACAAACAGTACAAGATGTGGGAGCTTAAAACTGCAATCGCTGGAAATGAGGCTTATCTTTCTGCAATGCTCAAAATGATATGCACTTATTCGCACGGCACTACGCCAGGGACGGATACAAGGGAACGGTGATGGGGTCATACCGCCTCCCCCTTCCGCCCCCGGAAACCGTCGACAATATTATCCATCCATGCATATTGTGCAGTTAAATAATTGAGTTTTAGATGGTTGAATGTAGAATCATGCGAATGTGTTATTCTCATAAAGCAGTCATTTTGAGCTTGTTAAGTTCAGAAAAGTTAGCGCGGATCCAGAAATTTTTCAAAGGATAGGGGATTGATTTTTATCACTTACCCTTTACTACATATCCCAATCTACATATCTTGATTACGAATGTTTTGGTCTTCAATTTCGAAACATTTCTGGAGTTGAGCCTTGAATCCTTTTCTCCTTTGCCATAATATCATCGAATGTGGTCAAAAGTAGCGTTTTCTGAACTTCAATATCACAAAATTGTATGAACTGCATTTACTTGGGGGTGGGAGTTTCGAAACCCAACTCTTCTAGAATCACCAAAGATCGTCTGAAATCGCATTTTTTGGAATTTCAAGTGCAAAAAAAAATTCGCGAAAGAGTTACAAATACCATTTATTTCCTCAACGCGATCAAGGATGGATTGCAGTTTTTTTTTATTCCTGGACTTTAACTCCAAAATGTGTTTAGGGACGGGGGAGCCCCATCAATTAAAAAAAATGGTCTAAAATTCCTTTTCTAAAAAAATTTAATATCGGAAAATCTTCGTGTTAGGTCTCTCAAGGGACCCACTCCCATAGGCGGATTTAAGCCAAAATATTTGTGGGTGCAACAATAACAGGGACCTGGAGGAGGGGGGTATTCCTGGAATAACAAGGCAGTGGCGAAATCAGAAAATAATTTTAGGGCGGGACCCTTAAGTCTAAAAAACGCGATGTAAACCATATTAAGTAAAGATTAGGGGATGTGCAATCCTTAACATTTCAAACTGCAGAAAAAGTCTTAAACGAAAGTCGATATTAGAAGCAATGGGTGGATCCAGCTACTAATTTGGAATGGGATTCACGCCCCAGAAAAAATTTGATATAGTAGCTTTGAAAACGCAGTTTTACAGTTCTTGGTGAAATTTTAGGGGCAAGAAAGGTGTGTGTGGCTCCAAGGGAATTTTTAGAAATTTTAGTCTTATAAATGTGATTATTGTCCATATTATAGTTTGGGTTAGGAATGAGACTCATAGACTGTCTCCAATCGATTTTTTGAAAAGCAGACAGAAATATGTACCCCCTCCCCTCCCCCATTCTACCTCTAACTTTTCATAATTGAAGTTTCAAAAATACTACGGAGGACAATTTTGGATGCTGTTACCGGGCGGGGTGTTCTGGAGCTCTCCCCTGGACAATTTTCGAAATTGAAGTCCTAAAAATGAAGTTCTTCTGCAATACTCCATGGTATTAAAAAAAAAAGGATTCTCCCACTTAAATATTTCGAAATAGTAGTTTTCAAAACCAAAATATTAACTCTTTGATGATATTAGAGAAAGGAGGTCGGAGGCCCTTTTTCGAATATTTTCCAAAATTAAAGTCTTAAACACATGAGTGCTAAGACCATATTTGGTGAACGTTAGGGGCACTGCAGTTTTGCGAAACTGAAGCTCCAAAAACGAAATTTTAAACGATTTTCGATGTATTTAGGTGATTAGAAGATCTTTCTTGGAAATTTTGCGAAAGTGAAGCCCAAAAAACGAAATTTGTGGTACTCTGTAATAACTTTGGCTGGAGAAATGGCTTTGGAGAAGAAAAATTTTGAGGACTAATAGAAAAAATGAAAACAAAGTAGAAAAAATGAAGGAAAAAAAAAGGGAGGGGGGAGATATGAAAGAAAGAGGATTGTGCGAGGAGGGGGTGAGGAGGCACACAATTCGCCGACAATAATCTGAAGCTGTTGAAAAATTTAAATGTCAATATTTCTTTTTGAAAGAAATTAAGATTTTTTCCCAACATTCTTTTTTTTTTTCGTAAAATAACTGCGTGTTTCCAAAATGAGATCTTTTCTTCTCTTCAATAATAAAGAATATTTTTTTAAAAACATCTACTCCGCATTTTGTGGAGAAGGTTACCAATCTTGTGCCCCCTCCCCCCTGGATGCAACACTGCAACAAAATGTCCGGGAGTTCTCCTCCAAAAATGTTTGAAAAGCAATAGCCATGTTTTTTTTTTCTTTTTCTTTTTTTTTGACTTTATTAGCCATTGTTGTTTCAAAATAGAAGAATTGGTATTGATATACGAATAAATACTCAATTACAGAACATGCAATTATTCTATACAATAACACAGCACTGAACAATAAATTGTTTGAGAAGTTTCTTTATTTGCCTGAAATTATTTATTAAGTTTTTTTTCCAAATGGATAAAATTACTTTAATTCTTAATATGAGCACAGAGTTATGTTTTTCTTGCACTAGCGACGTGTGGTGATACACTGGATTCAAGTAAATTTACTAGTATAGCGGCTATGATTTTTTTTCCCCAACTGCGTTTCTGAGTGAAATATACTAAACTAATTTTTTCAAAATCCAACCAAAAATTTTGGGGGTGCGGCGCACCCCCTGGCACCCCCGTAAAACCGCCTATGCCCACTCCCTTGAGGGACCTAACGCGATGGAGGCGAACACCCCGTTCGCCCCCATTGTCCCTCACTTGTATCCGTCCTTGAGAGGGTGGAATCAGATGAAACCTTTTATAGAGATAGATATATGTAAGGACTTTCTTTAAGAAAAAAAATATTGGTCCTGTAAAACAAAAATATTTTTTGAAAAGCATTATAGCCTCACTTGACGAAATCATTAAAATTGAATTCTAGTTGTTATGCCTAACTGATATTTGAGTTTATTCGCATACAAATATTCTCAAACCAGGAAGCAACTCACGATCATACAGTTTTTATGCATTATTTTATATTATTCTTCTAGAAAAACAGATGTGAGGGAATGACGGATGCAAAAACCCTCCTCTAATTTTATGATTTCATAAAGATTCCGATTTATAATTTCGACAAATTAAAGACGCAAATATGTTGCAATATTTGTCTGGGTTTCCAGCGGTAAATTACCACTTTTTCCTGAAAAATATTATTTCGTTGCGATTTTCTGAAGGAAATTGACTGTTGTGAGGCTTAAGGAATGACATCACCCTCGAGGGTCCCTTGTTCCTTTTATCCTTGGGAAATGACAACTACCGCTGGGGATAAACTTAAAAATAATTATGTGAAGTAATTTTTAAGAAAGATTTAATTTTAGATGTTTGTTTTAGGTTAAATGCTTCAATATTTTGAAATAAAAACCACAAAAATGTGAAATTATTGTTTGTTTGCTTAGAAATAATTTTTGCTCTTTTTTACTTCCTTTTACAAAAAAGGAAGTATTGTATTCGTGAAAAAATTTTCACTCAAAAATCGACCTTAATTTCCATTTTGCTCACCCCCGAATGAATGTTAAGTTTTTTTTTTCGACTCGACCACAAGTTTAAAAAAGTGCCTAAGAACATATAGACATGCAAAATATCCATTTTGACGATTCCCGAGTTAGTTACAACAAGTTTTCTCGTGACGTCTGTATGTATGTATGTGTGTATGTGCGTATGTGCTGTGCGTATGTGCGTATGTATGTCGCATAACTGAAGAACGGAATGTCCTAGAAAGTTGAACTTCGATCTAATTAGTGAAAGAAACGTTTTTATTCAGGTCTCAGAATTTCGATTTCAATCAAATTGAATTATTATCGTGGAAATTGAATATTTCCAATAATTCGCAGTCAAATGTTTAGTTAATTTAAAAAATATCCAATGTTTTTGAAAAGATAAAACTGAGTGAGGATTTACCACAACATTTTTAACTTTAAATAAATAAAAGATAGGGAGAGAAGAGTCCCCAAACCTAATACCTTACTTTCACGCAACCAAAGATAAACAAAAATAATGTTTTCAGAACTTTAATTTCGGAAAAACATCTGAAGGAAAGTTACCAAACAACGTCCCTTCCCACAAAGATGACCCACAGCCATTCTAAAATGATCCAAGGAAGAGTGTCGAAAACCCTATTTCTTCCCTTAACATCACTAAAGGTGACCTAGCGTTACGTTTATAGAACTTTAATTTCGAAAAATTTCTGGGGTTCTACCCCGAACCCTACCAGACCCGGATCTATAAATTTTGGACCCCCTGCAAGACAATCTGTTGGACCTCTCCCCGGAGGCCAGCAGTGTATATTTGCAACGTTGATAAGTCTTTTAGTGGCAGGTTTTGGAACTAGGGAATTAAATGTTCGCTTAAGAGGGGTGTCCGTTAGGAGGGGTTTTACTGTATATGAATCTATAATGTATACTTACATCCTTGACTGCCATACAAGTTTTTCACTTTATTCCAATCGCAAAACAAAATACAGAAGTTAATCTACTAGGGAGGAAAGGATAAATTAGTTAAACTGCAAAAAAAAATATATATATATATATATATGCATATATATATATATATATATATATATATATATATATATATATATATTAGGGTGGTCCTTATTTTTGAAGTTGTAGATATTTTACACGACGCCCCTTCAATTTGTTCCATTATACAAATAAATGATCCATGCAAAATTTTAAGTCAATCCATGAATATTAACACGTGCCCCTAGGGCCCCCTTTTTTGAGTTTCGAAGAAAAAATTGCGGATTTTCTCATTTTTACGTAAAAATATTCCTAGGTTTCATATTTAAGTAATTTTGAACCTCAATAGATGTTGCTACTTCCAGACCAACCATTCTCTCACTTTCATTCTGTAAAATTTTACATATTACATAGGGTACATGTACACCAATGGCCTTGGGACAGGCATACCGCTATTCGCGCTCGTTTCAAACCAAGCGGCAGGGGAACATTTCTTTCCACCAAGATGGACACAAGGGAGTCTAAAGGCCATTAATAAATGACCTAGGCCATTAATGAATGATTTTTGAAACAACAAATTGCCTCCTCCAGGCTTTGGGGGTGTTGACTTAGAAAATTTTCTGTGTATGTAACAAGTGTGGAAAATATGGTCACTGGGTTTCCATGCTATAAATATAAGTAATGACAATTATATTTTAATTCGCTGTTCTTTAGTTATATACTTAAATGTTTATGAATTCTTATAATTTAAATTTTGAAAAATCCTTGATTACCCTACCATAAAAATAAACTCTATTTTCCATATCTAAGATATAAATGTAAAAAAATTCCAAATCGGAATAATGTAAAAATCTATATTTTAAACTGTCTTCTAGTTCAGTACATAGTCCTTTATTATCATCAAATTCCTCTTGCAATTCACAAGATTTAGAAACCGAAATGGGTATCTATCCTAACCTGTTGAAAATTTTTTCTATATATGGTCTACCACAACGCAAAAAAGCTTGACAACTATTGATATATGCTCGCATTTCATCAATATTAGACAAATGCCATATTAGGGACAAATATGCTGCTCATTTATTAACAGCCTATGTAGATGCTGTAAATTTAAATCCAAATAACCTTATGATCAATCGTACATCCCTTAAGAGAGCAAGAGAAAATCTTCGAGAGGCAAAATCAGATTTCATGAATTTAAATTTAGATTTTTTAGTTATTCCCTGGGATACAGATACAGATGTAACTGGAAAAAACGCCGATAGGCTTACCATGATAGCTTCAGGTCCCAATGTTGAACAGCTACTCAGAATTTCTGAGATATTTCTTCAGTTGTATATGATATCTTAGATGATTTCTCTTTATTGCTAACTGTTCAAGCTGTAGTGTTTTATACAGCGGCTTACAATACCGGCCGTATAAATTGTGCATGTAATTTTTTAGGGCAAAAGCTGAACGGTGACATATTGCATTTGTATTGCTATCATCTTACACTTGAAATCGGACTACAGAGTGTCTTTAAAGAAGTTCTTGCCTTTCTTAGTTCAAGACTCGATATTCCATTATTTAAGCGCTTCAAAATTCAAAAAATACACATACCACTTAAATTCTAAAAGAAGAATTTGATGACATATTATTGTTCGTAGAAAGCGGAATTAAGAAATATTACAGAGAATTCTCATAACGTGTAATAATATTTCTTGGTGAAGTCCTCCCTCCTACAGGGATAGGTTTTCGGCAACATGGAGCTTATCTGTGAGCCAGATGGGTGGCAAAAGGAATTTATTGTTTGAATATTTATATATTTAGGAAACAATTTAAATTGACCTTACATGAAGAGAATGCCCGTAAATGCTGTTTTACAGTTAAATGTTGTATGAAGATATAGTTTTTCGCAGCAACCCATTTTAGGCCTTTTAAATTAATATAAAGTCTAGTGTCTAAAAAACCTGCAGCGTACAAAATGATGACAAACATGCAGCAGAAGCAGTGATTGAAAAATTTATAAATCACTTATGGTACTTAGCGGATGAACTAGTAGCTTTGTCCGTATTGGATGAAGGAATTACTTTGAAGATAGGAATAGACTACTTCAAAAAATGCTTACTGAATAGGAAGACGTGTCTGATGACTGTACAAAAAATTTCAGATAACAGTAGATGATTTGGAATACTTTCTTAGTAAAGATCTTCCTCTTTATAGAATCAATTACAAGTTAATAAAACTGTTTGATACGTTACAAACACCAAAAAGATGTTTTCCTATTTCATCCTGATTTATGGCAAAATGAAGGCAGCTATTCAAAGGGAAGAGATATCGTTGAAATGCTGAAAGTTGTGAATGATACAACTGAAAGATTAGCACGTTTAATCGAAGAACTTCACAATCAATTTACCAAATATGAGTCACAAAAGCAATTTAGTATTTTACAGACAGTTCAAGACTATCGGGAAAAAAATGCACACGATTGAGATACATTGAGAAAAGCGTACGATTAAGGTAAAGTTTCTAAAGCACTATTTCATTCTTATTCAACGTAAAATCTTTAGACGATATGAAGTAATTAAAAAGATTAATTTTAGTGCTACCTCGCTGTAAAAATATTTTGCGAACATAGGAGAAACTTCTATATATAATTCTTACCACTCCAATTGTGTAGTTGTAAATGTGTAGTCCAATTGTGTTGTCTCCAAAAATGTAGCCTGTCATTTTAGCTAATGCAGTTGTCTTCTTTATATATATATTTTTTAAATTTTTACATTCCATGCTCACAATATTTTAAGTCTTAAGTGTTAACCTGTAACCCTAGGCGGGAGTCCTTTATGTGGGTGCTGTCAGCCGGAGCCAGCTGAGCCCACGTTTTTTATAGAGGACTGCTCCTCTTTCACCTCTTTTTAGGAGTTGAACTCATTTGTTATGAGCCATGGAATGTATGTTTTGATGTAAAAATTGCTTATTACATCTAAATTTGGTGCCCATGATTCGTCTTTCGGAATTCTGAATATAATGCATTCTTTTGTAGTATATATAACCAAAAATCCTGCAGTAGAACTTGTGATATACATTTCCCCTTGAATTTGGTGGTAATAAATATGAGAGTGGTTGATAACAAATTTGTCGTTTATGTACTGGATGACATAATTGTTTTCTGTCTTTAATACATTTGACAGCATGCTGTCCCTAAATTTATATGGGCATTTAACTTCTATCACACACTTGCCTTCTTCTGTGATGATCAGTTTATCAGGACTCGCTCCTAAAAAGCCAGAAGCATCAAGCCACAATCCAGATTCCGATGTTTTTCGAGAATTTATTTTCTCAAACTCCTCAATCGCAGTAGATTCGTGTTGGCGCCCCCATTGATGGCTTTTACACGATCTAAATTTGCAGTGCCAAGTAACTTCTTATATAAAGATGGTGGGTAGCTTTGTCTACGACAAGCTTTGATCACGTCGCCAAACAAACTTGCAGTTATCCTATACAGGGGCGTAGCTAAGGGGGGGGGTTTTGGGGACAAAACCCCCCCGAAACGTTAGTCTCAAAAAAAAGAGAGAAAAAGAGGGAAGAGAAAGAAAAAAAAGAAGAAAAAGAAAAAAAATCAAAACGACTTTTTCCTGAGTAACAAAGGTCAAAAATTCATTTCGCTCCCCCCCCCCCAATGCCATTGAAAATCTGCTCCATGTGTGACCCTCAAGCATAAAGACGCCTTCCTCTGCTGCGACAATTTTTTGATAATTGAGTGAAAGTTGACACTTCGCTTTAGAAATGAGATTGATTTGTTAAATCCACGTATATGCAGCCTTTGTTTGTCATTGATTCTGCAAATTGTTAAATATGTTTAATTTTATGAGCCGCGCAGTGGGAATATTGCATACAGTCGAATCTGTATATTTCGAATTTCACATTAAAGAAAAAAATCGAGATAAAGACGTTTTGAAATACGGGGGCTTTAAGAGACTTTTTATAGAAATTTGAAATATGATGGTGAAAATTTGAAATCGATACTAAAGACAACGTGGGCTCTTGATTAAAATTCCTCTTTATTAGTTTTGTTAGGTATTTATTCTATTATTACATTATTTAGTGCTTTATTGAGAGTTTAAGGAATCATTTTGACAGTAAAAGAAACTTTAAGCATATATTTTTCAAGAAGAAGTCTTTTATTGCTTTTTGGTCCCTGATTTTTTTTTTTTTTTTTTGGATTCATTATTTATGCTCTTGAGGTTAGCAATTGCAGCAAATCTAACTTGGTCAGTATTTTACAATTTTCCTTTTTTCATCACTTGAAAAAAACTTATACTTTCTTTTCACTCCTATCATTTCGGTTTTCTAAGGAATCACAATTTTAAGAAAGAGAGCTACCAAAGAACAGTACTAATCCGGATAACAGAGCGAAATGGTTTTTAACTTGAATGATCTTTAAACATGAAATTAAAATGTTCATCTTAACATTTCAAACCTGTGAATTTCACCCCTTTACTCTTCTTCCAAGAAAGTGCGCGAAACGACTGTCCTTTGGTTAATCTTCGTGGAACGCATTTCTCCCTTTTTTCCACTGCCTCCTCAGCTCTTGAAGACAATTCCTCTGTTTCTGAGTTGAAGAAAATGTTTTTGTTTGCTGCTTTAAAGATCATTGGGCTTTGAATCCGAAAATGATAGCATACCCGGAATTCGAGACGATAGAGGTTTTTGTTGGTCTGATCTCGTGTGTGTCAAAGGTCATAGTCAAAACGACCTTTGCTAACCAGAGTATCCATTGCAATCACATTGATTTTTCATCCAGTATTTACTGCATATTCTTTTGGAAACGTACAGTCTGTTTAAAATAGTACATTCTAAGTGAAAGTTGTTGCATAATGAAGCGAGCAAGACCGATAACAAGCTTTTTTCATCAAAAAAAATAAATAAATAAATAAATAAATAAAATGACGAAAAGGATTGCTCTACAAAGAGCAAGTTAACGTCGTCTGAAGAAAACGAAGTACAGTCTGCAAAGCAACATCAGTCCCATCGGACCCTTCTGAAGGTAATTTTATTTTATTTCAAAAGAAAAACTGCGTAGCATTACATGAATAAAATGTTTAAAAACGAGATGAATCTAGATTATTTCTATTAGTTTGGTTCGGATAAAAAAGTAGAAAAAAAAAAGGCTTCTGTTTATAATACCCGAAAATTGCTGTTGCACTCTCAAATAGATATTTATGTAAATTCTAAAGCGGCTAATAAAATTCAAAATAAAGACTTGAGAGGAGAACAGATGGTATGCATTTGAGCGAATAACTTTCTACCGCCTATATTTCTTCCCTAACTTTTTTACTCAAATTTTATTAACTGCTTTAGATTTAGCTTAAATGTAAATACATAAAAAGCAAAATATAAATGTAACGATATGAAAAGCAATTTTATTTTTTGTGGGTTATAATTCAAGAAGTCTTTTTTTATTTTATTTCATACTTTTAGTGCAAACCAAGTTAGTAAAAATAGTCTTTATAGTCTGACCACCGATGAGATTGAAAGTCAAACATCCAATTTACAGGCAGAAATGGAAGTATCTATTAGCTTTCAGGGATGCCAGCTTTTGTAGATGTGTGTTAGCCTCTAAATTAAGCAGTCACACTGAAATGAACGGAACACGCTCATCAGATATTTGATTTCCCCTTGACTTGGAAAGACTGGTTTTGACAAGAGAATGCTAGAAAATTTCACTTTAAATTAAAGGAAAAAGAAAAAAAAAGTTGAATTTTCCACAACATTAAAAAAATAAAAAATTCCTTGCTTTTGTTTTGTTTGACACAAGTATCGGAATAGGGTCACCCCTTTCCAAAGTATGTAAGATACACCTCCCTCTCATTTCTTTAATACTAAAAAAATGTATATATATATATATATATATATATATATGTAAAAGAAGAACCCCCCCCCCCGAAATTCGGGTCTAGCTACGCCCCTGATCCTATATTTTCTAAGGTTGCACCACTGCCAATTTTCAGATTGACCTCTTGTATTTTCTTCCACATGCTTGATTTTTTCTTCACTGATGGAGCAGCTATTTCGAAAGAAGGCTTCTTTATCATCAGCAGTTTTGTACTGTACTGACATGATGATGTCTTTAGGCGATGGTAAAATGCTTTTCGAGCCTCCACTTGGTTCTGGACTCAAAAGTCATGTAAAACCTACCACAAGGTTTTTTTCTTTTAAAACATTATGAACCTTTTCTCTTTTTGATGAGCTGGGGTTCTTAATTGCCTTAAACTTCTTTGAGGGAAAAAGAGACTCTACACTCTCTGTCTTATCATCTGTTGACAGATTAGTGGGTTTATTCCACTTGCATTGAGAATCAGTAACCGAGATGTTGTAGTGAGCATAAAGCAAAGTTGCTGCCATGTGATGGCATAAAACTAAGCCTCTAGGACAATCACATTTGGCACTGTCAATTTCCCAATTTTCTTTCAAGAAAATCTGCAAAAAAGGAAAACCAATGTAATGCATAAATGAATTGCTTTTTAAAAATGCATATATAAAAACATGTCTTGTGAAGTACATACGGTCAACTCTCTCAAATCCACTGACCTGATATCCACACAAAAGTTTAGATGTGCACAAAGAAATTTACAATTAAATACAGAATAGGAGTTTAAAATATAAATATTATTAGAGAATATTACATTTTTTAAAAAGTTGAATCAATTTCTATTAAAGTTAGATTCAATAAACAGGGAATGAAATAAGTATATCATAATCCTTTTTAAGCTAAGATTTGTACTTTCAAGTTCATTCCCTGGTTCGGAAAATTCATAGATCCAGTATTGTAGCTACAGAGGTGTCATTATTATTATTTCATGCTTTCTTTATGAAGCATGTCAGGGTAACTCTTACAATTTCATTTATTGCGTTAATGCATAAAGAAGTTACTTTGAGTGAAGTGTCATTGGAATGTGCTTGCTTAGGGGAATAAGATATGTAAGGAAAAAAACTAAATAAGAGTTATAGAAGACTGAATAATTTAAATTAATATACAAATACAAATACAAATACAAATGTGACGACCAGCAACAGGCACTGGGCCCAGCTAGGCTGGTCCTAGTCAATTAATAAGTCCCCAATGAAGATCAATGGCCCTCTTAAAGCTATCCACTCCCTTGTTCATTACCGCCTCTTCCGGTAAGCTATTCCAAGTGCCCACGACCCTGCTAAAGTAGTAGTTTTTCCTGATTTCCAAGTTAGCCTGAGATTTAAATAGCTTAAAACAATGACCCCTTGTCCTGCTTTCCCCGCAAAAATTTAATCCATTTACATCTTTCATTTTGATAAATTTAAATAACTGAATCATGTCCCCTCTGACTCTCCTTTGCTCCAGGCTATACATGTTAAACCTATTAAGTCTGGTATCATAATCTAAATCTGAGAGTCCCCTTACTAATTTAGTTACCCTTCTTTGAACCCTTTCCAATACAAAAATATCTTTCTTCAGATAAGGCGACCAAAACTGAACAGCATACTCCAAATGAGGTCTTACTAAACTCCTATATAAAGGCAGAAGAACTTTCTTAGATTTGTTTGAAATAGATCTATTGATGAACCCAAGCATTTTGTTGGCTTTGTTACTAGCAATACTGCACTGTTGACTAAACTTGAAGTCCTGATTTATAAAGACACCCAGATCCATAACATTTTCTGCCTGATTTATGACTGAACCCTGTAAACGATATCTCATACGCTTATTTCCATGACCTAAGTGTAGCACTTGACATTTCCCTACATTAACTGCCATACCCCATTTATCTGCCCACTTAGTAATATGATCTAAATCCTCTTGCAGCTGTTTTACTTGTTCTTCATTTTCGACAATCCCCATAACTTTTACATCGTCAGCAAAACAATTCATGCTTCCAGAAATATTTTCATTGATGTCATTCATAAATATAATAAACAAAAGAGGCCCTAAAACTGATCCCTGAGGAACCCCACTTAAAACATCACTCCAATTAGAATGATTTCCTCTCACAACTACTCTTTGCTTCCTACCAGTAAGCCAATTTCTAACCCAAAGTAAAGTTTTTCCTCCTATTCCAATGTCAGCTAACTTGCTGAGAAGAGCAACATGCGGTACCTTGTCAAAAGCTTTTTGAAAATCAATATAAACAACATCCACACATTTTTTGTTATCTAAAGCTGAGGTAACCTTGTCGTAGAAATGCAATAAATTAGTAGTACAGGATTTACCTTTCCTGAAACCATACTGCAAACTAGTCAACAGACTATTAGTCTCTAAGAACATCATGATCTTAATTTTGATCAAAGTTTCGAAAATCTTACAAATCACCGAAGTCAAACTTACAGGTCTATAATTCCCAGCAATACCTTTAGACCCCTTCTTGAAGAGTGGCGTTATGTTAGCCAGCTTCCAGTCCTCTGGCACCGTCCCCGAGTTATAAGAAGCATTGAAAATATTCAAAATAACATCCACTAATTCCTCTGCACATTCAACTAAAATTTTTGGATAAATATTATCTGGTCCCGGAGCTTTAGTTGCTTTAATCTTTTTCAAATGAAATAAAACCTCCTCCCTGGAAAATACAAAATCCTCAAGCTGTATAATAGCTTGTGTCTTGTTAGTGTCAACTGTTGAGATACAGTTATCGTTAAACACACTGGAAAAAAAGTTATTTAGAACATTTGCAATATCCCTATCGTTTTGGATTAAATTTCCATGCTCATCAACCAAAGGCCCAATTTGACTGTTTCGAGCTTTCCCAGAATTAGCGTAAGCAAAAAACCTCTTAGGGTTCCCATCAATGTCATCTGCCAGCCTTTGCTCCAATTCCCTTTTCTGAATCCGTACCAAATACTTAAAATTTCGCCTTGCCTTACCATACTGGAGCCTCTCCGCACTCTGACCAGTTTCTTTAAACTTACGAAAAGTGGCTTGCTTATAATTAAGAGCTTCTTTAGTCTCCCTGGAGAACCACATGGGCCAAATTTTGGTACTAACACCTTTTCTCCTAAATGGAACATAGTCCCCAACGGTTTTAGCAAGTTTATCCTTAAATTCCGTCCACTGCTGATCTACGTCGTTATTTTCCAACCCTGACGAAAAAACCTCTTTCAAGCTCTGCCTAAGTGCAACAAAATTGGTATTTCTGAAATTGGGCACAAACCTAAAATTATCATCTTTGCACACTTCAAATTTAACCCGGAACCTAATGCTGTTATGATCACTATCTCCAATATGCTCCCCTACACTCAACCCCTGAACAAAACTACCTATGTCACAAAAAACTAGATCCAAAATGGCCTCCTCTCGAGTTCCCTGAGTTACAACTTGATCTAAGAAACAGTCACCAATTACTTTTAAAAATTCCTCTTCTTTGCCATTACCAGGATAAAAATTATTCCAATCAATACCCGGAAAATTGAAATCCCCCATTATGATAACGGATCCCTTACTAGACATGTCACTAATAATACGGTACATCTGTTCATCTTGTCCCTGGTTTGAATTAGGTGGCCTATAAATGTTTCCAAAGCGTAGCTTTTTGCCCTTACTGCTCATCAACTCCAGCCAAACCATATCAATATCAGTAGGCTTATCATTTATGACCAATTCATTGCAAATAAAATTGTCTCTAACATAAAATAAAACCCCACCACCTCTTTTACCTACTCTATCCTGTCTGAATAAATTATACCCAGCAATATGTAATAACTCTGCATCAGATTCGGTAGCCCATGTCTCTGTAATTCCGATAACATCCAACTTCTCATCCATAACTATGCTTTTCAATTCATCCATCTTGTTCCTAATACTGCGAGCATTGGTATAGAAAACTTTAAGCATGCCTAAGTTGTTTTTATTTAACACCTTGAAATTTCCTAAATTACAATTGTTAACATTACTACTCTTGTTTGTCACTTTATTTCCGTTTCTAGCAATACCCAAAAACATTTCATTCTCTCGATACCTGGTGCTTGAACCATGCCCCCCATTCCAACTTAGTTTTTTGACTCCGAAGCCCTTAAAATTAATCCACTAACCATTTTGACCCCTGTAGAGCTCAGATGCAGGCCATCCCTAGCAATCCAATCCCGTTTACAATGACTCCATACATCAATGAACCTGATACTGCGCTTTTCGCAAATTGACTTCAGTAGCAAGTTCATACACCTCGCACGTTGATTTAGCCAGCTCCTATGCACTCCATACCTGGGAAGCAAACCAACCACTTGGACATTCGTCGAAAAGCTGGTTGCTTTATCCAACAGGGATTCCCATTCCCTAGAAAACTCCTCATTTTTACTGTGGCCTACATCATTTGTTCCCACCCACAAAGTAACCATGTCCTCCTTATTCAATACTCCCTTCTTTTCAGCAACCATATTAATGTCTTTTACCCGAGCCCCTGGTAAACAACACCTAGCCACCTTACGCTTTACTCTCCCAACTGTGTTACCCACCTCCCTTACCATAGAGTCCCCCAAAATTACACCCTTAGTTTCCCAATCTAACTCCTCATTTGAAACTTCCCCCTGAATCTCTGGAACATTTATACCCTCTACAACTGGCTTACACCCTAATGCTAACTGGGCTTCCAAAACTAGCATCTTAAGTCTTAAGTCTGAGAGTTCAGCACATTTAGTGCAAATATAATCCTCTTCAAAAACAGACTACACTTCTTCTAGTTAACCGTCTGATAAATGCTGAAAGAATCGATGCTTTCTTCCGGGATCGAACCCGAGACCTTTCGGTTACAGGTCTGGTGCCTTACCGACTGAGCCATCCCGAGCTCCAAATGAATTAAAAGATGAAGTCTTCCTTTGCTGTAATTTTATATTGTTGTTATATATTCATAATTAACATTAGTTACTTCTAGCTAAGGTGTTTCTTTTCTTTCTTTTTTTTTAAAGCTGAGAAAATGACAGAAGAAAGATTATATGATTATAGGCCCATTATGAGCAGGAAATAATTGAGAATAAATTTAAAATGAGGCAGAAAACAAATAATAAAATCATTGTACCAAAAAATTTTGTACAGTTTCTTTACCTGTACACCGTATGACTTTTCTCTCATGTTTGCATGGATTTTCGCCATAACGACCAAACTGTCAGGATCGTAAAAGAAGGTCATCACATGTCCAGATTCAAGGGCATTTTCTCCTTTAGCCAGAAGCTTTCCCTCACGAGCAAAGAAATTGCTGATATGTGACAATTTAATGACACTTTTTCATGACATTTTACAAAAGCAAAATCTTGAAATAAAATGAAAGGTCAGGACGTCGTCAAATTTAACTAAATGAAACTTGTATATGAAACCGAATAACAGTTTGAAAATTCCTACTGGGATATTTTATGACATATTAAAAACATATAGATGGTATGAAAATATGGTACATTCTGCTTCTGTTGTATACAAGAGCTATTTTCTATTACTAGCAAAACTAACTGCATATAACAGTTTTGTAATCTTAATTAATTACTTTGTGTATTTGACTGTTACTTTGTTTAATGTTGAATTAAAATATCTCTACATAGTATAAAATGAAGTCCCCAAAAAGCGTCTGTGTGTTTGAACTCGCAAAACTCGAGAACTACCAGGCCGATTGCGCTGAAATTTTCACAATTTGTTCCTTTGAGTCCTGAGAAGGTTTGCAGAACAGTTTGAAAACAACTCCATGAATAGTTCTTTTTTTATTCCAATTTACTTCCAATTTTCACATAAATTCCGAATACGCGGGTGAAAAAATACTCGCAAATAGTAATATTACATATCGTTAGAAAGGGTATAATTTTCCGCATTCTACGCAATTTGTTTCAATGCTCTAACTTTATTATGGCGGGAGTTATTTGCGTTTTTAGCTCGAATTTTTTAGGCTTAGCAGAAATTTAAGCACTTCTTTCTTCATTAAATAAATTAATAAAAAGTGAAGGAATTGTCCCACAGCTTTCTTTTTGACGCCATTGGAAAAAGCAACCTGTTTTACTCCAGATCTAACTCGACCTATGGTCGAAAAAATAAGCTTTTATCTCGAAAGGAAAAAAAGTTACAAGCCTTTTTAAATCAAGTTTCGGAAATCTGGATTCCATTCAAATTGTGAACCATTTTCTTTCGCATTTTAATTCCTTAAACTTATTTCATTTTGTGTTTCCATGCTTACGTATTTTAAATCCATCTTTCTGGATTTAATTTCTTAAAAGTATTTTAATATTGTCGTCATTGTTTAGAAAGGAAACCATGATGTTTTTTTAATTTATTTTTTACGAATGATTGTTGAATATACGTCACTTGGCACAATTTTTATTTTCAAAGTGGACCGGGCAAAGCTGGACAACGCAGCTAGTCGTTACTAAAATAAGATATGAAATGAAATTCTTGAGAATTTTTCAATACTTGTAGAGGAAAAAGACTAATAGCATACTTATCAACTTTTGGAAATGGACGTCAGTAAAACCTCCGTGTGAAATTCTTACATTCAATTAAAAATTGGTTTGAATAATGAGAGTGGTAAACTAACAAGGGAGCAAGCTCTGTAGAACAGAATATGAAATACAGTAAACTTCTGATTACCCGTAGAATAGGAAGGCAGGGTTACTGTTGAGGAACCACAGAAAATCGGACAAATAAGTAAACTAGTATGTAGTGGCCATCACGAAACTTTCTTCTATATTTTTCCTTTTTCTGATCCCTCCCCATGCTTGACGAGGAAGCAATATTCCTAACAAAAACAAAATGACACATGCAAAAACTTGACGACCATCCCAATGTCTGAATTATTGTAAAAGCAAAGCAAAGAGCGAAAATTGAAAGTTACTTTAAAAGCCTTACTTGAATTAATTACAAATATTTTATTTATTAAAAAACATAAGATGGCAACAGTTAAAAATTTTAATTCATTGAGATAATATTTCCGATCATTTCCATACAATTAAAATCACGAGAAATACGCAGACGACAATCTATTACGATTTATCTTTCTTATTGTTGCATTAATAAAACTATTTTTATTCGCAAAAAAAAAAAAAAAATCAACACCTCTTGGAGCGATTGGAGTCAAAATTGAACCAAAGCCTGTTTACGTATGGATTCACATATATTCCAAATTTCAAACAGAACGTAGCATTACTTCTTGAGATAGGGCACTCACAATGGAAAAAAAGAACGGGCGATTGCGCTACCCCCTTTTTACTTTCTTCTATATCTAATATATAGAAAAAGTATTGGATTCGTGCAAATTTTCGAATTTCGAATTTTGACGGATTCGAACGTTTTGAGGTGTGCTGAGTCCATTTCGACTATTTTTGGAAAATGTCTGTCTGTCTGTATGTGTGTGTGTATGTGTGCGTGTATGTGTGTGTGTGTGCATGTGTGTGTGTATGTGTGTGTGTGTGTGTGTGTGTATGTGTGTGTGTGTGTGTGTGTATGTGTGTCACGTCTGTGTGTGACCAATTTTTTGTGGCCGCTCTACAGCAAAAACTACCGCATGAAATCGAACGAAACTTGGTACACATATGTGCCCCTATGTGAACTTGTGCCCATTAGTTTTTGGCGCGAATTCCTCCAAGGGAGGTGGAGCAGTGGGACGTTTTTTGAGTTACGCGTGATTGCTATTCCTCAGGAAGTAACTGGCGGAATCAAACAAAATTTGGTTCATATGTTGCCAGTAACAGAAACAGGCGCTGATTCAATTATGGTGTCAATAACTCAAACGGGGTTGAGCTATAGAACGTTTTTTGTCGTCAATTGTGACTGCTGTATCTCTAGAAATAATGAACGGAATGAAAGAAAAATTTATCGGCCAGTAGCCCTTAGTAGGTATAAAAGCTGATTTTATTTTGGTGTCAACAGCTAAAAAGGGGGTAGCGCAATCGCCCGTTCTTTTTTTCCATTGTGAGTGCCCTATCTCAAAAAGTAATGCTACGTTCTGGTTGAAATTTGGAATATATATGAATCCATATGTAAACAGGCTTTGGTTTAATTTTGGCGCCAATCGCGCCAAGAGGTGATGATCCATTTTTATTATCATTATTTTTTAGCGAATAAAAATAGCTTTATTAGTGCAACAATAAGAAAGATAAATCGTAATAGATTATCGTATGCTTATTTCTCGTGATTTTAATTGTATGGAAATGATCGGAAATATTATTTCAATGATTTAAAATTTTTAACTGTTGCCATCTTATGTTTGTTAACAAATAAAATATTTGTAATTAATTCAAGCAAGGCTTTTAAAATAACTTTCAATTTTCGCTCTTTGCTTTGCTTTTGCAATAATGCAGACATTGGGATGGTCGTCAAGTTTTTTCATGTGTAATTTTGTTTTTGTTGGGAATATTGCTTCCTCGTCAAGCATGGGGAGGGATCAAAAAAAAAAAAAAAAGGAAAAATATAGAAGAAAGTTTCGTGATGGCCACAACATACTAGTTAGCTGTTGACACCAAAATAAAATCAGCTCTTATACCCACTAAGGGCTAATTGTCAAAAAATTTTTGTTTGATTCCGTTCGTTATTTCTTGAGATACAGCAGTCACAATTCACGACAAAAAACGTTCTATAACTCAACCCCCGTTTGAGCTATTGACACCAAAATTAAATCAGCACCTGCTCCAGTTAGGGGCAACATTTCCTGAGGAATAGCAATCACGCATAACTCAAAAAACGTCCCATTGCTCCACCCCCCTTGGAGGAATTCGCGCCAAAAACCAATGGGCACAAGTTCACATAGGGTCACATATGTGTACCAAATTTCGTTCAATTTAATGCGATAGTTTTTGCTGTAGAGCGGCCACAAAAAACTGGTCACACACAGACGTGACACACACACACACATACATACACACACACACAGACAGACAGACATTTTCCAAAAATAGTCGAAATGGACTCAGCACACCTCAAAACGTTCGAATCCGTCAAAATTCGAAATTCGAAAATTTGCACGAATCCAATACTTTCTTCTATATATTAGATATAGAAGAAAGTAAAAATGATACTAATGCATACAAAAGTTAAAAGCGTCAATTACACACTTACATACATTAAAATGATAGCTGAAAACTATAAAATTGAGTGCAGAAATATCATTAAAAGCTAAAAACAAACAGTAACTCATACATAAAAAATAATAAGAAGAATAACTGGTATTAGCACATACTGTCGGCCGCACTTAATCGAGAAACGGATAAACGAATACTCTGCTTATATGAATAAAACACACAGGAGCCGAATATTTCTTATGCCATTTACGCAATGTTAAAAATCCCCGCTTAATCGAATAATATTTCTTGGACCAGAGACTATTTGTTCAATAGGAGCAGACAGTACTTCAAATTTTTACAAAAAAAAAAAAAAAAAAAAAAGGTTAATTGCTTTTCTTTTTTTAATTTAAAGTATTCTTCATCTTAATTAGTGATTCAAATATTTTCAGTAGTATTGTATCACAAAACTAGGTTTTATTCTGCTCTTCAAAATATTTAATAAGTTCGTCAAAATGAGCGAGAGCTGTTTCCTGGCCTCATTTTTCTGCATTCAGTCAATCGTTCTTCTTTTTCGGCACTACAGCCTAGGGCAGGCCAAGACCGTCTCAATCAGATTCTTCCATCCCGCCCTATCAGAAACAGATTTCCTCCATCCACTGATGCCAACAGTCTGTTAGCCTCAGTCAATCGTTACCATAAAAAAAAAAATAATAATTTGAATTTTGACACCTTGAATTCAAATTATGTTTTTCGCAATCACGAGTGTGTGTATCTAGGCGTGTGTGTTTGTGTCTGTGTGGGGGGGGGGGGTATATGTATGTGTGTGAAAGCATATGTGTTTGTGTCTGTGTGTAGGTGTGTGTAGGTGTATGTGTGTGTATGTGTTTGTGTGTGTGTAAGTGTTTGTGTGTGTGTGTGTAGGTGTATGTGTGTGTATGCGTTTGTGTGTGTGTGTGTGTGTGTGTGTGTAGTTGTGTATGTATGCGCGTGTGTGTAGGACATGGATGCAACCTGGAGACGGCTTTCGCTAGAGGTGCAGCATCGTGAGGAGCCCGTCGACGGTGATGGTGCGGAGGGTGGCCGTGGGAAAAATCAAAGGAACGTCAAAAACAGTCAAGTGAGAACAATAAGCAATCGTGATTGCTCAAAAAAAAAAAAAAAATAAAATAAAATAAAAAAAAATAGGGATGATCTGCAGACAATAGGAAGTTTACTTTTTGGAAGTAAAAATAACAATAAGTACAAAATCAGTGATTTTAACCCATTCAGGACAACCGACGCATTTCTGCGCCAGCGCCAGATGACCTTCAGAGAAGAAAGCTTCCTTACATTAGAGCGAATACCCTTCACCCATCTGAATGACGCTACTTTGCATCGTGGTTTTTCTCGGAACAAAATGTTTACTATCAGATGGCGTTCCTTATCCATGTTCCGTTCAAATGATTGGTCTCGAACATTAGTCTGACGTCAGAATGGAGGGAAACTTCATTTCCTATTCAATTATATATATTTTAGTGTTTATTGTTGTTCCGATAAGATGAACTAGGATTAAGATGAACTGATTTGAAAGGTCCCTTAGAGTTCGCTCAAACAAAGTTTAACTGTACTACTTTCGTATCATTAACTACGAGTTACGTGTGGCCCAAATAACAACACTATTTCTCTATTAAAATTTCAAAATCTAGATTTTTACACGCCATAGACATGACATGCAACAGAATTTCAGAGCCTTTGAAAAAATGCAAATAAAAATGCTTATAGACAATACGTAACATTTATGAAATGTGGTTTATTTTGTGACTTTGACGTATTTATTTTCAATGTAAATATTTTTAAATGCAAAGAAAACTTGCAGCAATTAGTACACAGTGAAAATGAATTGCATCAAATCACACGTTGACCACGATACATTGACCATAGACAAAAGTTTATAGCATGCACATTGCATTTGTTGCAGTAACTTATATTGTATCATAACAGAAAAATTTATGGCTAATAATTACAGGAAGAATTTATTACCAGCAGACTAAATGGCAAAAACCAAATTTACCAATTTTCAAAATTATATAACACATAAAATATCTGAAGTACGGTTTACTTAATTGCTTTGACTAAACGAATATGAATGCTAAAAGCTTATAGTTAAAAGAAAATGCGTGTGAAATCCATTTAACTTAAAAAATAGTAGCAACACAATGAGGAGCAGTGATCTCAAACAAAAATTTGATACATATCATTGCATATATGATGATTTCGCTAGCTATAAAACGTAACAATAAGCTCCATAACTAAGTTCTAATATGAAGATCAAAAAAAATAAGCAGAATTGACACCAACAATACATTTCAAACGAGGAAACATATAAAAATATCGGTTCAACGAACGTAAACAAAAATTTCTGAAACTGGGGGGGGGGGGGAAACACACATACAGACACTAAATTCGTGAAATACGCATTATTTGATGACTCCAACTCATCTAATAAGGGGATAACTTCAGAAATTCAAATAGTTTTTCACGAAAGGAATATTTGCAATAATGATAGTAATACCACGTGCAACATGGTGGTTCAGTACATCAGTCAGCAAACACAAACAAAACTTTTATTTAATTCTCAAAAAAAAAAAAAAAAAAACAGAACCGAAAATGACATAAAACTTGTTGCATTTAATACTTCAACTTACCTGAAATCCAAACAAGTGCTTTTCAATGCCAAGAAATTTGAATGATATCTTCTAATTTGGCAAAAAATAGACCTTACTCAGCGTCTCCGTAGGAATAACATAGGAATGAAAGCAGAGAGGACGACGTCACTGAGCTAGCGCCAGCGGAAGTACGTCACACTAATGCACTCCATTTCTTGTGCCGTTGGGCCCCTTAAAGACGTGTCCCCCCCCCGCACTGTGAGGTCTGCGGGTACACAGATTCAGGCCTCATCCTACATTCTCAAATTCATCAAAGATCATCTAAAATTTAGATTTTAGGATTCAGTTTCGAAAATTTGTCCGAGGATAATCCTAGTCCCATGTGATCTAGTGGTTGGGATCACTTTCCCCGACCCTCCCAGAAGACCCGGGTTCGATTCCCAGCATAGGTCATCGGAAAAACTTTCCACCTATGACCAACTGTCGTATGTTTACGACTTCAAATTCGAAAAATTTCCAGGGAAGTTCTCTGGAATGTTCCCTTAGTTTAACATCACCAAAACAACAATTTCGAAAAGTTAAAAGTTAGAGATCCCCGTCGACCTATCATTCATATAGCTGCTCTTTCTCGTTATCCGCAAAAAATAGCGCAGTTCTCCGCCACACTCCTCTCTTCGCTTTTCAGTTTCATGACCTCGCGAAGTCCCACATCCATCGCAAAAGTCCAATTTCGCATTTTGACTTCAGTTATAATTTAATATTTTCGTTTCGTGTATCTCTGCCATCGTTATCTTTATCTTTACTAATAATAAAGCTGAAAGTCTCTCTGTCCGGAGGATGTCTGTAGGATGTCTGTAGGATTCTGTAGGATATCTGGATCTCTGTGACGCACATAGCGCCTAGATCGTTCAGCCGATTTTCATGAAATTTGGCACAAAGTTAGTTTGTAGCATGGGGGTGTGCACCTCGAAGCGATTTTTCGAAAATTCGATGTAGTTCTTTTTCTATTCCAATTTTAAGAACAAAAATATCATAAGATGGACGAGTAAATTACGAAATTATCATAACGTGGAACCATAACATGGGCGCAAGCCAATTGGCGATATACGAAATTATCATAACGTGGAACCGTAACATGGGTACAAACCAATTGGCGAGAAAATTCACCATACATTATTTGTAAATATACAGGCGAACCAAGAGACCTTTCAATTTTTCTATTACGGGCAAAGCCGTGCGGGTACAACTAGTAGAAAATAAAACTTAAGTAGGTACATTTTTATCATTTAATTCTAGTTTGAATAAATATCATTTACTTTTATATGAAAATAGGTTACAAATGCAAAATCTTTATTCGTTTTGTTATTGGTAAGAATGAATACTTTGTATGTATCATAAAAACTGAAAGGTGGGGGCAAGGGGGGAGTTATAAATTTAAAAAATATATCCATGCCCTCTGTCGGGCAAGCTTGACCCCCGCGTCGGGCATTTCCTAGCGCCACCACTGATCCGATGTACAGATTTGGCTTCAAAAGCATGGAATTGTAGAATATCAATTAATAAAAGAAGTGGAAAGATTACTAAATAATGTTTTTATCACTGAATGACAATGGTGTGATGAATCGTACTTTCTTGCGTTTGTGTACACCAAATTTTTATTTTTTCCATTTCATTGATCACTCACTTGCCCCCTTGTTAAAGTTAATTGCATGTGTAATTACGAATGTATTTTTGCTGTGCTATGAGTAATGTATTCCAACCATCAATTGTAGCAATACTTTATGATATATTGTTTTTAATATTTGTCATTACTGCCCTCTGAATTTTTAGAAAAACCTCTTCATTTTAGTAAAACAAATGGTAATTTGTTTTCACCGGGATTGGTGTTCTGTTCTATCTCGCTATTTAGCTGTATGCTTGGCGAGATAATACTTAGCAGTTTTATAGTGCCTTGAAAATTTGCATAAAGGAAAAGCAAACCTAACTAGAAAATATTTTCAGATATTTACATAATCGTAAAGAATTTGGAAAAGAAAACGATAAAAAAAGATCAAATTTCATATAATTCATCGTAAATTTCAAACCAAAGGGCAAAGGGGTAATGAAAAGTAAGCTCAAAGCGATTTTTATCAGGAGAAAATGCTTGAAGGTGATGTTAATATTGGAAATGAATTCTCGATCGAAAAAAAATTATAAATTTAAAAAAAGTACTACGCACAACACAAGCGAACAAGCCATACAAATAATAATAATAATAATAATCATAATAATAATAATTAGAATTCTGCAATTTTTAATTCAAATTATGTTTTTCGCAATCACGAACTGCGACAGGACCCTACTCATTGGAGTTATTGTTTCTAGAAACGGCTCCTGTCCCCCCAAGCCTGCCTCTCCTCCTGGGCGGTTACGTGTGCATAGTTATGTGTGTAAGTGTGTAGGCTTGTGTGTGTGCGTAGACCTGTGTGCATGCACGTAGGCATGCGTGAGTGTATATGTGTGTGAAGTCGTGTGTGTGTATGTGTGTGTGAGCGTGCGTGTGTGTAGGACATGGACGCCTCCGACCAGGAGAAGCGGATAGCTCAGGACCGGAGCAGTCGCGCCGCCTGCAGAGGACGGTGGGCGGTGGTGCTGCAGAGGCCCTTGGTCCAAGCTGAAAAAGGAGCCACAACGTCAAGGACGGTCAAGTGAGAACAATAAGCAATCGTGATTGCTCAAAAAAAAAAAAAAAGAAAAGAAAAAGATTTATCCAAAACGAGCCTGCAAGAGACCGAATGATTTGCAGATGAAGGACTTCGATGCAATTAGAGGAGGTGTATCGCGCATTATTAACAGTATCAGATACCTGCGAGAAGTCAGAAAGAGTATTTTCACCATTCACGTCCAGGAAAGTTGAGCACTGAAATGAGTTCCAGATTTGGAAACAATTCAATATTGATCTTTTGTTATGATATTTGTTCCTTCATTTCATATTAGTTCATCATACCTTTTTATAAATAATACAATTTTTGTAAAAAATATGAAATCTGGCAACAAAGCAATATGTTATCATGCATTTTTTGAAACATTCCAAGTACCGGTATTAATACCTGTATTCCGGTACCATGTTTTAAAAATACCGAATACCGGTATTGGATTTTTCGTCCCGGTATTGCAATCCCTATTTCTTACTATCTTTCCTTTTTTACTCCTTTCTACCAGTTTTTTTTCCTAAAGTAAATCCATGTATAGATAAACATTTTTTCTCAATTCGGAACTCCAACAAACTGTAGGGCGCACTGCAGCCACCGTCTAATGGCGGATGAAAAAGGTAAAACAAACGCACGCCGTAGCGTAGAAAATGCTAATAAGCCTAGTAATTTTTGTTTGCACGCATGACATTTTTGTTTTATTCTTTTTAAATTAATTTTTAAAATCTTGTGAACATTTTGGCCCACGTAAAAAGAAATGAGAATTCACGAAGCATTACCAAACGTTAGAAATTAACGCAAAACATGTAGTTTGTTGTTCTAAAGCAGCCATTTCTACGATGTTGAATTCGATATTTATCAATTTTTTATGGAACTACATTTTCATTGTGGCCATAAGAACACTATAAATATTTCATGTAACAAAACTTTTGTATACCAGTATTATCAAAAGAGGAAAATGATACTTCTTTGTCTTGTTTGGCTAGCGCTAATTGTTTTACATTTTTAGCTGAGTTATTTCTCAAATTGTTGAATCGGTTAATTTTAAATTTTTCTGTTTCGCATGTTTCTAATTTCTGAATTATGATTTAATTCTGTCATGCATCATCAATAAAATTCTCACAGATACATGGTGGTAGTTTTCTTTCTAATTGATCTTCCATTCATTCTTCAAACTTATCGAATTCTGTATTCTACCATTTTATTCCACACATGATAAAAAATAAAAATGGTTTACAACTGACGTGCGAAATTTCGCCAAGGGTTCTTTGCTCGCACAATACACTAAAACAATAACCCTAAACTATAATCCCAATATTTTGGCGCTGAAAAGTCGCAGCGTTAAACATTTTTCATTTCGTTCTACGATAATATATTAAAGAAAATATTTTGCAAACTGTCCATTCCAACTAAATGCTGCATTAAAATTCGCAACTCCAACGAACTGTAGGGGGCACTGAAGTCACTGTCTAATGGCGGAATTGAAAACTAAAACAAACGCACATGGTAACGAAGAAAATGCTAAAAGTGTTGTGATTTTTGTTCGTACGTATGATTTTTTCGCTTTATTCTTTTTAAATTAATTTTCAAAGTCTTGTGGATATTCTGGCCCACGTAGAAAGAAATGAGAATTCAAGAAGCATTACTAAACGTCAAAGATTAATGCAAACTACGCAGTTCGTAGTTCTAAGCAGCTATTTCCATGATGTTGAATTCGATATTTATCAATTCTTGATAAAACTAAATAATAATTGTGGCCTGACAAGAACAACAATTAATGCTAGAAAATTCAATATGACATTACAAATTATTATCGAAAGAAGATGATACTTCTTTGCCTTGCTTGGCTAGCGCTTATTTTTTTTCCATTTGTAGCTGAGTTATTTCTCTCGAATTCCCGAATCGGTTCATTTAAAAATTTTCTGTTTCGATTTTTCTAATTTCTGAGTTACGATTTAATTGTGTCATGTTATGCAAATCATCAACAAAATTCTCACGGATATATGGTGGTAGTTTTCTTTTCAGTTGATTGACCATTATTTCTTTTCACTTATCGAATTCTGTAATCTTACTACCATTTTATTCCACTCATGATAAAAATTAAAAATGGTTTAACTAAAAACGCGAAATCTCGCCAAGGCTACTTTGCTCGCACAATACCAAAATTATAACCCTAAACAAATTTGGCGAAACCTTTCAGCTGAGAATAAAAGGAATAAAGTAAATTCTTTCTAGGTTAAACATTTTTCATTTTGTTCTACGATAATAAATCCAAGAAAATATTTTGCATACTGTCCATTCCAACTAAATGCTGCTGTAAAATATGATTAGTTAAATTAATTTAAGATTAAAAAAAACTCATATTCTTACAAATTCATACAATAAAAATTTTTACCTGGTATAACGTTATCCAATTTTGTTAATCCAGAATTTTCGCTTTCACCTATTATTAAGGAAATAATGAAAACTAACATTATTTTGAGGAGCTCGAGAATACTCTTAGGGGACGAATTAATTTCTGTAGCTGAAAGCAAAATAAGAAACATCGATTGCGTTAATAAATACTCAGAACAAACTGCCTGTGTTTACGTCAACAGACACACATGGAACTAAAACGTGGCAATGTTTTAGTTCCATCGGCAGTTTTGTAAATCACCGCAAGGTAGCGTATTCTAGCTCTGGAGTTCCGAATTAGGTTTGTTAAATTAATTATTTTTAAACTAGGCGGAGATGAAAGCCCCAATTCGCAACTCCAATGAACTATAGGGGGCACTGAAGTCACTGTCTAATGGCGGAATTGAAAACTAAAACAAACGCACATGGTAACGAAGAAAATGCTAAAAGTGTTGTGATTTTTGTTCGTACGTATGATTGTTTCGCTTTATTCTTTTTAAATTAATTTTCAAAGTCTTGTTGATATTCTGACCCACGTAGAAAGAAATGAGAATTCAAGAAGCATTACTAAACGTCAAACATTAATGCAAAGTACGTAGTTCGTAGTTCTAAGCAGCCATTTTCACGATGTTGAATTCGATATTTATCAATTCTTGATAAAACTAAATAATAATTGTGGCCTGACAAGAATAACAATTAATGCTAGAAAATTTAATATGACATTACAAATTATTACCAAAAGAAGATGATACTTCTTTGCTTTGCTTTGGCTAGCGCTTGTTTTCCATTTGTAGCTGAGTTATTTCTCTTGAATTCCCGAATCGGTTAATTTAAAAATTTTCTGTTTCGATTTTTCTAATTTCTGAGTTACGATTTAATTGTGTCATGTTATGCAAATCATCAACAAAATTCTCACGGATATATGGTGGTAGTTTTCTTTTCAGTTGATTGACAATTATTTCTTTTTACTTATCGAATTCTGTAATCTTACTACCATTTTATTCCACTCATGATAAAATTTGAAAATGGTTTAACTAAAAACGCGAAATCTCGCCAAGGCTACTTTGCTCGCACAATGCCAAAATTATAACCCTAAACAAATTTGGCGATACCTTTCAGCTGAGAATAAAAGGAATAAAGTAAATTCTTTCTCGGTTATTCATTTTGTTCTACGATAATATATTCAAGAAAATATTTTGCATACTGTCCATTCCAACTAAATGCTGCTGTAAAATATGGTAAGTTTAATTAATTTAAGATTAAAAAAACTCCCATATTCTTACAAATTCATACAAAACAATAAAATTTTTTACCTTGTATAACGTTATCCAAGTTTGTTAATCCAGAATTTTCGCTTTCACCTATTATTAAGGAAATAATGAAAACTAACATTATTTTGAGGAGCTCGAGAATACTACTAAGGGACGAATTAATTTCTGTAGCTGAAAGCAAACTAAGACACATCGATTGCGTTAATAAATACTCAGAACAAACTGCCTGTGTTTACGTCAACAGACACACATGGAACGCAACGTGGCAAAGTTTTAGTTGCATTCGCAGTTTTATAAATCACCGCAAGGTAGCGTATTCGAGCGCTGGAGTTCCGAATGGGGTCGTTTAAAAATTTTTAAAAGTACTTTTTTTGGAAAGAGCACGTTTAAAAACATAGAATCTGACCATTTTTTAAATAATTTCTTTAATTTTAATATTTTTAAAAATTACTTAAATCGGTGCTCTTTCATCGTTTAATGCTTCTGCCGATGACATCACAAGTGATGAAATGCCATTCAGTGTTGCCATTCAGGGTTCAAAATATTTAATTCGCATCTTTATTTACGTGTATTGGCAACGATATGGTTGATAGCAAGCGTAGAGTGCATTGTAATTCGCTTCTTGATTACCATAACGTGGAAATGCGGTAGAAAGATGCGCCATAGTGCATCATTTGTGACGTCATAAATACCACGCCTTGTTTGAAGAATCGGACATTTTAAAAAAATAATTAAAAAATAACTGTTGGGAAAATGAAAGTATTTTCTGCGTTCATGTTATTTTTCTTGCTTATTCTATTAATTTCAGTGACAAAAAGTACTACTTTTGACTGAAGGAAACAATCCCATTCTTTTGCTAATGTTATCAAATCCTTCTTTCGAGCTAGATTTAAAAAAAAAAAAAAAAAAAAAAAAACACATATTTTTTTACAAATTCACAGAAAACAACAAAAACAAATTTACCTGGTAATAACGTTATCCTCTTTCAAAAAAAAAAAAAAAAAGCATCGAACAGACGAGAACTTCATGCTGATGCGAAGTTTGTTAATCCAGAGTTTTCTTGCGTTTACGCTTTCGCCATTTACGACAATCATCTCACTTTTTAGAGGGAAATAATGAAAACTAACATTATTTTGAGAAGCTTGAGAATACCATTACGGGACAATTTCTGTTTTCTGAAAGCAATCTAAGACACATCGGACGCGTTAATAAATACTCATAGCAAACTGCCTATGTTTACCAACAGACACACGTGGAGCGTAATGTTTTTCCTTTTTCTTTAATTTTATAAATCACCGCAAGGTAGCGCATTCGTGCACTGCATAGAATTCGAATTCTATGCAATATAGAAGTTCCAAACTCATTTTATCAGACGCAGAAAAAAACTCTTTATTTTGGTACTAAATCTAAAAATTTTTAAATATATTTTCACTGCAAAAATCGTAAAAAATCTTTTTGAGGTTTATAATTGATATCTTCTTTAATTAGGGTCATCCGAAGACGCAAGAACACTCTCGATCAATTCTTCTTTAGAACAAAAACAAAGTATTTCAAAATCGGTCCATCCGTCTAGGCGCTAGAGTGCCACAGACAGATACACACACACACACACACACACACACACACACACACACACACATACACACACACACGTCAAACTCATAACCCCCTTCCTTAGTGCAGGGGCAGGGGCGGGGCGGGGGGCGGATACAGAAAAATCTTTTGGAGGGGGCACAGGAAATTGAATACCACTCGCCTTCAATGTTTCATAACAAAGTTTTGACGACTTTATTTTTAAATGTGCGTGTTTATTTATTTATTTATTTTTTTAGGATTCCTTAAGGTCAATGAATCTACTTCTAAGTACATGAATATTATGCAATAATATACTTTGAATGTGGACGGAATACATCTTTAACGTTTCAAGCTATTTAAATACTAAACCCAATACAATGTCAGCAAAATGCTAGACAGTGAGCGGCTTTACCTAGGAACATTGTCATAATGATTATAACACGAGGGCAAGGTTATTAAATAAACCCATATCTCTCTTGAGTTTTTTAAAATTAATTTAATCATAACTTCACAACATATATAAGTTTCACTGAAGAATTCAGAAACTATTTCTGTGTAAATTTCAAAACAATTGCTGATTTGTTCTTAAAGCCACGATACAGTTGAGATAACATATTGATACTACATGCCGTTTCTATTAAAAATCAAGGTTTTTCTAAGAAACTACAACATGATTTCTCTTTCTTTTTGCATCTTTTATTAGCTGAAAAAGAAATCTATTATTTCGCAAATAGGTTCCTAGATCAAAATGACTCTTTTAGGCGCGCCTACACATTAAAAAAAATATTAATTATTGATTCCATCAAAGAAGAATTAATGGACGAATCGCGATATGCAGTCTCTTGAATTTGAAGCCAATGAGTTAAATGTATTCTGCAACTCTGGGCCTTTGAATCCAGTAATACTTCTTTAGCAAACAAAAATGCTTTTATTCCAAATATAGTGTGTGTGTGTGTGTTTTGTGTTCTTTTTAATTAGGGGGAGGGGGCAAAGTAAAAAAAATGCAAAGGAAAGGTCAGTTAAAAAGTAATAAATAAAATAGTGAACTTAATTCATCCTTTTGGGGGGGGCACTTGCCCCCTGTGCCCCCCCTAAAATCCGCTACTGTATCGGGGGTTAAAAAACAGGACTATTGATTAAAACATGGCTAGTGGGCCATAATTAAAACTACCATTTCTTCCCTGCAAAATGGCAGCATCAAATAAGCTCATTTCTTTTCTTGTTTATGCATAATTAGAGATTGTAATTAATGTTGCGAAAACGCATTTCTAGCATAATGTGACATGGATTCGATTTCATAAGTTTATGATGATATTTTTATGAATTCGTTTCATTACTTCTGTTTCGTTTAGGAGAAAGCCTTGAATGAAACCATAGAATATTTCAATAGGAAGATTGGGATTTTTTCGATAATTATTCAGAAAATGATGATGAAATTCAGTATTCTGACCTAGTTATTATTCCTCCTGATGCTGATGAAATTACGGACAGTTTAGACGATGTGATTCTGCATGAAAGACATATTTTTGAAATATTGTTTCTGGTGAAATTGAATTTTATGACAGCAAGTCATGTTAAAATCAGGGAGGGAAAAAATTTGGAAGAAAAAAAAAGTTGGACGGGAAAAAAAAGTGGAAAAAATCACCTCCAAACTTACAATATGAGGCCTATTCGCAATGAAGCGAAAAGCATGTAATCAGTATCTTGGTTGAGTTGTCTAACCTGCAGCATATTGTGATGAATCTTTTGAAAGTAGTTAAAATTCACATGACTATGTAGTATTCTTTGATAATTTTTTTGCGTCTCATAATCTATTATGTGATTTGTTCAGCATGGAATTTTGTGTAACAGGAACAACTAAGGAAAACAGAACTGGATATTGCCGTTTAATATTTGTAAAAGCTATGAAGAAAACTGAATGAGGAACATATGATACAGCTTTTGATTTAAAAAGAAATGGAGAATTTGTTACTAGGTGGGATGGCAATTCGGTAGTCAGCATTGGAAGCAACTGAGACGTTAGTGACCCCCCTCCC
This sequence comes from Uloborus diversus, assembly GCF_026930045.1. Classification (NCBI taxonomy): domain Eukaryota; kingdom Metazoa; phylum Arthropoda; class Arachnida; order Araneae; family Uloboridae; genus Uloborus; species Uloborus diversus. The sequence goes on from NC_072739.1 coordinate 139,013,275, forward strand.
TCCAACATCTGTGGAAAAATACTCTAGGAAAGTTAAGAAAAATATTAAAAGCTACCACAATTAATATCTGATTACCATTCTCATGTGGGGGGAGTTGATCTCCTTGATAATTTTACTACTGCCCTCCGCATTCAGATAAAGAGCAAAAAGTGGCGGTGGTCGATATTTACTAATTTTGATAATGTAGCAAAAGTAAATGCATGGAAAATCTAACGACTGTGTAATGATCCTAATATTATTCAATTGGATTGCCAAAAAGGTCACTAGTAATTTCACTAACTAAAACACCGAAAATAAACCAAAGCAAAAATAAAAATTCACTATCCAAATTTCTAAGTCCGAGACGCCCCTCGCAGCTTCAAAATTTGTTTTTGGAAAAAAATAACGAATCTAATCCCATGATTGAGAGAAATTTGGACAATAAAAGAGGGTGATGCAAACACTGTGGTAGTCAAACTGTAACCAGTTGCAATAAATGTTCTGTAGCACTCCATTTAAAATGTTTTAAGGCATGCACCAAAGCAGATGTTAACGCTTCATGCCAGTGTTGCGTTACCGCAACATTTTGTAAACTTGCAAGAATATAAAAGGTTTTTTTTTAAATCATTTCATTCCTTTAGTTAGTCAACTATAAGCATAAAAAACAAGTTTTATACATTTTATCACAGCTTTCTATGTTTGGCAGGAAATGGGTTGAACTATTGTAAGCCGATTTTGCTAACGTTTTATTCAAAGGGATCGTGTGATGCGACTCTTCCAGTAATTTTTCGAAATTGAAGTGCTACAAGCGCAATTTTAAACGATTTTTGATCATGATAGGAAACAAGGAGAGTTAGGAGAGACGGTTTTGAAGCATTTCTCCATTTTTAGAAATTAAAATCCAATAAATGCAAATGTAAACTTCCTTTAATGACGTTAGTGGAAGGAAAATTGGGTTCTGAACTTTTCTCAAAACGCTTTCAAAGTTCGTTTGAAGTTCAAAAAGCGTAATTTTAGGCGTTTTTTGATGATAGGAGGTTCAGAGACTTTCTCCGAGGAGTTTTTCGAGATTGAATTCCTTAAAATATTATTTAAGAGTAGGGGTAGGTTATCATTACTGGTACTATTGGGGGAAGGGATGAGATTTAAAGAATCTGCCCCAGGCAATTCTTCGAAATTTGAAGCTCCAAAAGCACAAAATTTTAGGGATCCTTTGACGATATGGGCGAGGGAGCTTGTCGGCTCCCCCCTCCTCCTGTAAACGCTTTGAAATTGAACTCTGAAACTCCCAAAACTGTTTCAAATTTTTTATTTTTATTTTTATTTTATTTTTTTTGAGGGGTTTAAGAAGATGAAGTGAAAAATAAGGCTAGGCCTTGAAAAAGTTTTGAGAGCAGTTTCACACATTCTGTGCAAGGTTTTATAAATTTGCCGCAGAGTTATTTAAATAAAAACTAAAAACAAAGGACCGACTTAAGTGTTTATTTCCTTTTATTCAAAATTTTATAACTACTGCGAAAGACGGATTTTTACTTCTGAATTGGTATTGACCTTATGCCGTCTAGTGCAACTAACTTGGTTCAAATTAATTTGCTCTAAGAGAAAAAATACAATCCAAATTCAAAGTAATGGAATAATAAAACTTTTTAATTAAAACTTGTCAATTTGTCGTGCAAAAAGAACGCACGTAATTTTGCATGTTATTTACCGAATGGCAAAACAATTTTCAACAGCTTTGCTGAAAGTATTTTTACAATTCTCTGTCTTTAACACATTTAAAAATTATGTTAATTTTCTATGTGGATCAAAAAATTAGAAATCAGTTTATTTAATGTGAATTTGAAAATTAGAGAAAATATTTGCATATCTGTTAACTGATTGGGTTGTGACAAGTATAAAGCTTGGCGCTCAAAAACTCTTACGTTCATCTTTTGCAGAAAATGGGTCGTCAAAATGATATTTCTGTCACAACGACATCGAATATTTTATATCGTTGTCCCAATCTGCCCTCTGCCTCTCCCCCAAAATGGACGCCCATGGTGGTTCACAAGTAGTGTATTTCAAGAAATTCTTCTGAAGCTCTCCTTTTGCTTTTCATTGACTCAAATTTTAAGAGGATTATTCCCCTTCTCCTCAGTTGCAGATTGCAGAAAAACTAATGTCTCTTATGTACGATGTGAATCAAAGCTATAAAGAATTTTGGAACTCGAATTCAATAAAAGAATTTAATTTTACGGCTGCAGATTTTTTTCGCCACTGATTCTTTCAAACGAAAAGAGACTGCCATTTAAATTTTTAGGGAGGGGAATATTTCAATGGGTATTTTTCTTTTTTTTAGGGGGGAGGGCGCCCTTGCTCTTGGGGAGTATCGGCACTAGGTATGTCACACATGTTATCATTCGGTTAAATTCGGAGCTTCATATTGAGAAATTCCCCATCCCAAAAATCTGGGGCGCTCTGATGGGAGGTCACTTAAGGGCTGGCCTCTCGAAATTTGACCGACTATTCGGCTAAACTTTTTTCAGGACGATCGAGGGGGGGGGGGTATCGGAAAATATAAAAAAACATCCCCACCTATAGTAGAAATCTTAACTTTTCAAAGCCCGTCATTTTGGGGGAGTCGATTGACTTCCCCAAAATGACGGGCCTGCAAATTTGGAGAGACAGTGTTGCAATATTGCGATTTTTACTTTCTTCTATATCTAATATATAGAAGAAAGTATTGGATTCGTGCAAATTTTCGAATTTCGAATTTTGACGGATTCGAACGTTTTGAGGTGTGCTGAGTCCATTTCGACCATTTTTGGAAAATGTCTGTCTGTCTGTGTGTGTGTGTGTATGTATGTGTGTGTGTATGTATGTATGTGTGTGTGTATGTATGTGTGTCACGTCTGTGTGTGACCAGTTTTTTGTGGCCGCTCTACAACAAAAACTACCGCATGAAATCGAACGAAATTTAGTACACATATGTGCCCCTATGTGAACTTGTGCCCATTAGTTTTTGGCGCGAATTCCTCCAAGGGGGGTGGAGCAATGGGACGTTTTTCGAGTTACGCGTGCTTGCTATTCCTCAGGAAGTTACTGGCGGAATCAAACAAAATTTGGTCCATATGTTGGTATTAACAGGAACAGGTGCTGATTCAATTTTGGTGTCAATAACTCAAACGGGGGTTGAGCTGTAGAACGTTTTTTGTCGTCAATTGTGACTGCTGTATCTCAAGAAATAATGAACGGAATGAAAGAAAAATTTATCGGCAAGTAGCCCTTAGTGGGTATAAGAGCTGATTTTATTTTGGTGTCAACAGCTAAAAAGGGGGTAGCGCAATCACCCGTTCTTTTTTTCCATTGTGAGTGCCCTATCTCAAGAAGTAATGCTACGTTCTGGTTGAAATTTGGAATATATGTGAATCCATATGTAAACAGGCTTTGGTTCAATTTTGACGCCGATCGCTCCAAGAGGTGTTGATTTTTTTTTTTTTTTTTTGCGAATAAAAATATTTTATTAATGCAACAATAAGAAAGATAAATCGTAATAGATTGTCGTCTGCATATTTCTCGTGATTTTAATTGTATGGAAATGATGGAAATATTATCTCAATGATTTAAAATTTTTAACTGTTGCCATCTTATGTTTGTTAACAAATAAAATATTTGTAATTCATTCAAGCAAGGCTTTTAAAATAACTTTCAATTTTCGCTCTTTGCTTTGCTTTTGCAATAATTCAGACATTGGGATAGTCGTCAAGTTTTTGCATGTGTCATTTTGTTTTTGTTGGGAATATTGCTTCCTCGTCAAGCATGGGGAGGGATCAGAAAAAAAAAAAAGAAAAATATAGAAGAAAGTTTCGTGATGGCCACAACATACTAGTTTAAATGATGTCTATTGTCTTTTCTCATCGGATATAGGTAGGTGTGTGCATGAATGCATGTTGCATGATCACCTGGGCCGCTGAATGCGCCATTAGCCTCCCTCGTGGACACCCGTGGTTGATAAATATTTTAAATGAAAATCATACATTGAGTATTGAGTGGTCATGTAAATTATTGCTCTGATTGATTCATCAAATGAAGTTGCATCTATTGATACTTTTATTGTACATTTTTATTTCTATCCATAATAATTTCTTTTGTTTATTGTTGAAGTTCTACACTAATCATTTTTAAATTTTGTTTTTTGGCCTTTTTGCCTCTTTACTCTGCATTTAGTAAGAAACGAATCTACTCTGATAATAAAATTTTCTGTCATTATGCCTTTTTTATTTTATTTCTTTTTGCTTCTTTGGTTTTCCAGCTCCGTTAATAAAATGTTCGTAAAGGACCCAGAACACATATGTGCCCTTAAATGCGCCATTTTTATCTTATGCGAGGAAAAAAAAAAAGCTTTTTTTTGCCTAGAGACGGATTTGAGCTCCTGACGGCTATCAATCAATACAATCTTATATTCTTTTAGAGCAGAAACTAGACTGCATTTCTAGGGGAATTGTTTCCGTTCGAATTATTCCAAACGAAATCCTGAAAAACTATTGTTCGATTTCTATACCTGTCTCACGCGACCACTGGCTGCACGCTTTTGTTAATTTCAATAGACGCATCAAAAAAACTGTCAACGATTCACATTTACACGTCATTTCCCCAGCGAAATCACAAAAGAAGTCGCGATCTCTTTCGACGTCACCACGCCATGACAAACCACGTGACACTGACTGCCGAATCAGCGTATGCCAAATAAAGCTGTGTGATGAAATCACCAAGAAAAAGATTCGAGAACGAATTTTGGTAAATATTATGCGATTTGAATTGGACGGCAGAAGGGGAATCGAGCTACTGTTTGAATTTAAGTAAAGTGTTTAGTGGTTTCAGCAGCTTTTATATTAGATTACAGTCAGGTAAGATTTGTTTTCTTTCTTTTACTTTGAGTATATTCATCACGATGACCATTTTAAGGAATTCAGGGTCAATTCAGTGACAGTGTCGGGGTCAGATGCAGTGTATTAAGATTTTGCAAACAATCTGTCATTCAATTAGAGAAAGTTTTTTCAGCTCATGCAATAATTTGCATCGATCTTTGATGATTCATAATACATGTTGATAAAAGTTCTGTATGCTCGTGTATCGCGGTACTTCGGTAATTGAAAACGATTAGTAAAAGTAAATATGATCTTCACTATGAAGTTTCTATTTTATAATAATTTAGGCTGGCTCCTATTAACCTCCTAAATCATTAATGCAATGCATCTGAAACGTTCGTCTTAATTACTTCACAGGCTATTTTAAGAACAGTGCAGTCGAGTTTTGGGCAGCTTAACCAAACGCATCTACATCGAATGTGTCGAATTGCATACTACCCCCCTCCTGCACGTTTCTTGTTTATCTGTTTGTACTGTCTCAATTCTTTTTCATATATATATTTATGCTTTGCACCAAAAGACTAAAAATTGAAATCAGAAACATTTGCCACTCTGTATTACGGGAGAACCAGTGAAGCACCTGCATTTATGCGCCAGAATAAAATGGGGGGGGGGGGGGAATCTATCTTGTCCAATTCAACAAGAGTCTATGTCTGCTACATCAATTTGACAAGCTAGAGATAATTTTTCTCACTTTGTTCTGACATGTAGGTGTCCTTCCTATTCCTCATTGTTCTCTCCCCTATTAGCATTAAAAATCGTTTTCATTTCAACATTTTTCAACATATTGTTTTTCTGCTTGCATTTGTTTCAAAATTTCTCTATCTGCAACAATTTTTACAATTCCTGCTGTGGTGGATTTACATATTTGAGGTGTGGGGGCCCGAGGTAATGTATTTTTGCAGGCACCTTTGAACAGAATATGAAAATATTTTTCAGGAGCCCTTTTGGATCCTCTTCAGGGCTCCTATGTCATAGGGGCCCCCTTGCAATTGCAACATGGTAAATGTAACTCAATGGTGCACACAGAAATTTTTTAAAGAGGGGGCCCATAGGGAAGTGGGGGCTCAAGCCCCCTCATAGAAATCAAAACTTCCTGTCTTTTAGTACTTTTCTCTTTGCAAAATGTAAAAACATTTCTTCTCCAGCCATTAATGAATAAGTTATTTAAAATGTCAAATGTTAATGAGTCTAATCTGTACTGAAATCGATTTCCGTGGGGAAAATATCCTGCTAAACCGTGGGGAAAATATTTGAGCCCGCTCTTAAGATTTTGCATATGGGTGTCCATGCCTTCCAGAATCTGAAGTTGACCATTCTCGTATCTTACCAGATCACAAACAATGTTAACTTTTAATTTTATCAATTGTCGGAAACAAAAAAAAAAAAAAAAATTAAAAAAAAATAAAAATTGTTTAATTAAATCGGCATTTATTAATCAAACAAATCATGAATAATTAATACTTAACTAGATAATTCAAAAAGAATACAAACAAATCCTTTGCACACGCAATAATAATCTGAGAATCTTCTTTCACTTCCAGAATATTTTGTTTTTCATTATTCATGTCTAGGGTGCCCATATAGAGGGGCAAGGCGGGTGGGGTTAATTTCCAAGGGGGTGAACTCAAGCCCCCTTGGAAATTATAATTTCCTTGCTTTTAGTACTTTTTTCTTTGCAAAAATATAAAAATATTTCTTCTCCAGCCATTAATGAATAAATAATCAAAAATGTCAAATTTTAATGACTCTAATCTGTCCTGAAATCTGTCTCCATGGGGAAAATATCCTGCTAAACTATGGTTAAAATTTCTGAGCCGTCCCTCCCCCCCTTTACAATTTTGCATATGGGTGCCCATGATTCATGTGCGTTTTTCATAAAAAGCAATTATGAATGTGACTTTGTTTCCTTTTATGATTCATTTTTTATAATTTAAAAATCATATTTTACAACTAAAAATCTAATCTGCATTGAAAGAATATCTGTGTTTTTGTCATGTAGAATCATGAAATTACAAGTAGGGGAGAGGGGGGCACATGTGAACAAAAACGACATTTTTCTATATTTTTCATTATTGATTTGAGATAAAAAAGAAAAAGGTGCTAAATATGATAAATCAAACATTTGCTAATATTTTCATGCAGTTATCCCCCTTTTACAAGAAGAAATTCCAACCTAAAAATTAATTCTAAAATATGTTACATTTTGTTCACATCTGCCCCGGTGGGGGGGCAGTTGTAAACACACCTGGGGCACAAGTGAACAGATACATAAATGGTATAAAATGCACCTAAGTATATCTTTAAGTACTCTTTATTATACATTAATGAACACAATGAAAATATAAATATTGAGTACATAATAAATTAACTTGATTCAACGAACATTATAGCCTTCAAGTTTTACAGAAAAAGAAACTGAAGAAGCAGCTCGATATGTGCTACCTAAAATTGTAGGTGGGGGTAATTTTAGCAGAATATCATCTGTTTCTGGAAATACAAAGGTTTCATTCTTCTGCTTCCTCATGAATTTAACATTTGCTTCATCACTCTCCATTTTCTCGATACCGCCAACATAGTGAATTTTTGTCTTTTTTGTAGTGAATTCTACATGGACAAAGTCATTCACAGCTAAATTTTCTGGTGCAAGGTTGACTTCAGCACAAATTTCTTGATGGCTACTCTCTTCAAAGCTAATGTCGGACTCGGAGTCACTGACTACAACCTTTGACTGCTCCTTTTTCAACAGTTCAGCAAGTTCTAACTTTCTTTTCTTTGCAACTCTTTCACATTTTATCTTCATTTTCTCTGCCTTTTCTTCCATAGCTTTGACAACAATGTCTTTTTCGGGGGTGTCTGTTAAAATTCTTGATTTTCTTTTTTGACGCTGCTTACTTTTCCCTAGAGTGAAATCGTGAAATTCTATTCTAGGCAATGGGTCTCACACATTCTGGGGTAGGACTTGAAGTGCATTGCAGCTGGTGGAGGCATCCTCAGGATTAACTGGCATTAAGCTTGTTATTTGAATTGTGATGAAATCAGCGTCAGTAAAAGCAAGCCGAGATAACGGCCAAATTCCTGGTTTAGAAAAACCCAATTTAATATTTTCGGATGTAAAGGCTGCTGTGAAAGCTGGTGAAGAACAATGACCAATTTCATATAGTTATTCTTTTTCCTGGGTGTAATGTCAACCAGTCATTGAAAGAAGTTTTTAGTGCAGATTTAAAGGGACTATAAACACCTACATCCAAAGGCTGTAAGCGATGTGAACAATGAGGGGGGAATGTAAGGAGTACTATTCCATTCTCACGACAAAATAATATTACATCCAAACTGATATGACTTTCATGATTATCAAGTAGAAGCAAAACAAGATTTGCTGCGGTACAGCGGGAGTACTTTCAGAAGTGTTTTACAACTTCTAGGAAGATATCTGCTGTCATCCATCCAGTTTTGGATACTAACCCTAAGCTTTCTGATGGTGCTCCATTTAAGAAAATATCTTTGTATCTTTTTCTTGGGAATACAAAAACAGGAGGTACAGTGTTTCCCATTGCATTAACTATACCACAAAATGATACAAGTTCACCTCCCTTGCCTGAAACATTTTGTCCAACTTGTTTCTCTCCACAAACCGCGATCACTTTTGGAGCCTCCAACACAGTCGCAATACAGCTGATACTAACTTCAATTATTAAAATTTTTAATTATTCAGTGTTTCTTAATTAGCCTAATCAAATAAAAAATTAAACAATTTTTGAAATTGAAATAACTAAAAAAAAAACAGTATGGGGCACATGTAAACAGTTCACACCTGCCCCTACATAGTGTGTTCACATGTGCCCCATATAACAACTTAAGCCTAATCTGATAAAAAACAATATTTCTTTCAAATTTTTTTAAAAAAATAGAGTACAAAAATTTACTTTATAAATCCTACTTCAAAATGAATAAAGTTCAAATCACAATAAAGATAGTGTTGAATGTGTTTTTACTCTGAGAACTGGAACATGAAAGTTTACTGGCACCTTCCAAAACAGAAGTTATTATGATAACTAAAAAACAAAATAGTTGAGATCTTTGAAATTTCAGGCAGCACACAGTACTACTGCTGTCATCTACATGAATTTTTTTCAGATTTTTTTCCTCATGTTATCTGGGTAAAATATGGTTTGTTCACATGTGCCCCATGTTTACATGTGCCCCCCTCTCCCCTAATGAAAGAATTTTTAACTTTGTCATCATGTGGAATTACCAGTGCATATTAGTGAGACGCTGCAATGTAAATACAATTATAGGCAAATCAAAAACAAGTCGAGGGTGATAACTGGGCTATAACCTCTATCTGAAACCCCATGTGTTTGCCACTGAATGCCTGTGAAGTCCATTTGAGCTTTTTGAGACTTTTCCTTTCCCTTTTCATTTGCAGAAGAAAAAAGAAAAAAACTGAGAATGCTGTGCAAATGAAATAAATCGTTCTTACTGATATAAAGCCAACAAAGTAAGAGAAGTAGGACCTACTAATAAAATCAAGAGTCCTCTCCCAATTAATAAATCATTAATATTTTATTATGTTTTGAATATTACAAGATTTTTTAATGCTATGTAAATGTATAAGCTTTCAAGAAATTTAGGGCCCCTAGGAAGGTGCCGAAGCCTAGGTGGCCTGTGTTGTAATCAGTTCCCTACTTGTGTTATTTCAATGTCTTCTGTCACTAACCATCCATCTCCCCCCTAGGCGTGCTCATTCTGAACTACCATGTCAGTACAGCTGATCATAAAATCGGCCTCTCAGCGGGTCCCAGACTTGGAGCTCGATTGTGAACTGGAATGGACGATCGGTCAGGTGAAAGAGCAGATCTGCTTATTGTATCCCACAAAACCTGTAAGTTTAGAAAATTTAAAATATTCTCTCAAACAAAACAAAAAGCTATAAATTAAATTAACAATTAAATTAAAATGGTAAATTAAATAGGCAAAACTCTTATTTATTGCCTATCTCATTAAGTGGCCATGTAACTCTACGTTCCCGAGAGATAGCACTCGGTGGTCCATAAGTTGCTGGTGCACTAAAAAAAAGGACCCCCCTACCCCCCGTAGGGGGAGTCAAAAGTAGTATAGGAATTAGGGGGCACGGCCCCAGTAGCTAATTTTTCTTTTTGTAAAATTGGGCTATACTACTGCCTTTTTAGTTTTTTGACTTAATTTCTAGAAATACGGAATAAGGCATCTAAAATCGGATCAAATGATCACCATAAACTTTCACCTTCCATTTTAAAGTTATATTCTTACGAAATAAAGTGAGAAAAGTTTAGTTACTTGGAATTCTTAGTTTTATTTTCTAAAGTAAATTAATACACCCAATAAAAATCATTTTTAAATAGATTATTAATTTATAACTCTGAAAAGTGAGAAGGCAAGGCCCCTTTATGTTTGGAAGTGAGGGGGCAGTTGCCCCCTTACCCATCTGTACAAGCTGCCTATGTGGTGATCTGCATCCTAGTATTTAAATGATATGCGGAAACATTGGTAAATTTTTCAGGATGAAAGAAATGTAAATTTTTCATACCTAAGGTATTTGGTTTAGTACAGTGATTCTTAACCTGTGGTCCATTTCATGTTGTGCACTACCAGCTAGTGAAGTTTAATTTTTATCATTATGTTTAATTACATTTATTAAAGAAAACGTGTATTTTTTTCTTTTAATTGTTGTGGAAAATATTTTTTCTATCATATATGGTCTGCTTAGGGTTTGGAAAGATACCAAGTGGTCCTCAGCAGTAAAAAGTTTTTTTCTTTTGCTGACACTTTGCAGGTTTGAATACACCTGGAGGGGGGGTTCCATGTGCACCACTTTCAGAACTATTGGTTTTGATTTATGAGTTGTACCGCATTCATGGCTGCAGAATGGCTGGTGAGACTGGCCTTATTTTATCTACCTGTTTGTTGGCACTCTAGCTTCAATAAGATGTCATTTACTGCCAGCTTGTGTATTTATTGTTCCAGACTGATGAGCCTCTAATAAGGACAAAACTGTAGTCTCTGGATGTGATAACTAAGCTCTCAGTATATTGATATATGGTCATATTACGGAAATGAAATTCAGCTAATTGTTGTTAAAATTACTGAACAACAAGTATCTAGCTGCAAGCTAGTCTAATATCTAACAAGCTAGGGTTAAAGGTTAACTTCTGTAATTGAGGATTATATTTAACTTTTTTATTGTTTTTTTCAATTACTCTATACAATATAATGTGTTAATGCAGATCCAAAAATGCTCTTTTTCATAATGAAATATTGTCTTCAGTGAAAAATTTATTTGCATTTTTATTTAGAATTCATTCTGTATGTTTATTTGTAGTTAAAGGAACACTTGAAGCTTATTTATGGAGGAAAGTTGTTGCCCAACCACCTGCATGTGAAGTCAGTCTTGAATCATGTAAGTATTTAGTATTTACATGTTTGCCCTTTTTTTTTTGAAAGTTTTGTTCTTTGAGGAAAAAAAACAAAGGTTACTTTTTTTCTAGAGTTTTATAATTTTTCTCCCTAAAAAGAAGGTTTGACATTTTTCGACTTATTTCTTTGACAATGCTTTCGACTCTATCGCTGTCGCGCTTAAAGACTTTGAAGCTTCTAAGAAACTACTTGAGATCAGAAAGTTATATATATATATATATATATATATATATATATAAAATTAAGCAAACAGAATTACAAATATTAAACAAATTATAAAAAACAAATGATGATAAAAAGGAAAAATGCAAACAGCTATTAAGTAGGAATAGAAAAAGAGTCAATTCAGAGCTCATCAGCCGTGGAGGATTCATTAATTATGGTCAAAAGACCAAAATTTTAACTATAAACTAGAAGAGAATGTTTAAGCTCCAGTACATGTAATATAGAGTAACAATGGGCAAACGCACCACTTGCTAAGCTAAAAACAATAAACTAGGGCTCAAACCTAAAACTAAAGCAGGGGGTTTCGCCTCGACTAATTAGGAAAACAAATTCCGATAATTAGCCTTCCACGGTACTTGTTTTACTAATTAGTCGAGGCGAAACCCCCTGCTTTTAGTTTTAGGTTTGAGCTCTAGTTTATTGTTTTTAGCTTAGCAAGTGGTGCGTTTGCCCATTGTTACTCTATATTACATGTACTGGAGCTTAAACATTCTCTTCTAGTTTATAGTTAAAAATTTTGGTCTTTTGACCATAATTAATGAATCCTCCACGGCTGATAAACTCTGAATTCACTCTTTTTCTATTCCTACTTAATAGCTGTTTGCATTTTTCCTTTTTAACATCATTTGTTTTTTATAATTTGTTTAATATTTGTAATTCTGTTTGCTTAATTTTATATTTACGTGGCTTTTTAGTTTTGCTGCGTTGCGCATCTATGGGCTCTTGGTGTGGTCTTTTCAATATTTTTCACTTTTATTTTATATATATATATATATATATATATATATATATATATATATATATATATATATATATATATATATATATATACACATATATATATATATATAATAAATACAAAAACATTTACAAAGTTACATAGAAAACCCAAAGCTTAAAGATGCGGTAAAGCAGCCAACCAAATAAGCTAAATAAGTAGCATTTTAAGGAAGGTACCACATTAAACTGAACCAAAATTAAGATAGCAATACAAAGTAAAGTTTAAGACTAAAGTTGAAGTGATGGAACCAGTTTTTCATCAGCAGTGGAAACTCCATCTAATGGTTAAAAAATTTAAACATTTTAATGCTACAGACTAAAGAAAAATGTATTTGTAAAATAAATTTGCATACAGAATGGCAATGGGAGAATACACCAACTGTTACACTGCACAGGAATCAACGGAAGCTTATGCCTAAAATTAAAGCTTGGGTTTCTGTTATTAGAAGCTAAATGGAAATCAGTAATAACACTCCACTGGACTATCCAGCACATGTATGTAAAATCTTGTCTTAAATGCAGAGTAGACATAACAATTCTGCATCCAGCATGTAAAGTTTTGATCCAGTCGGTATTAAAAAGTCAAAATCCATAAAAACGAACTCGAAAAAAACAGGCATGGTCGTCCGTAAGAACAGATCAAGTGGTCAGGGTTGTTTGGTTTCAACCACATTGGTTTTTAAACCATAGTTTAAACTTGAAAATTTTCCATTCAATCAAATTATTCAACTTTTTTATTTCTGTGGAATATTTTGTAATTTTCCATTTAAAACCTTAATCTGTTTTTTTCCCCTTTTCTCCCCCCCCCTTTTTTTGTATGCGATTTTTTGGGAGCAGGAGTTCTGCCTGCAGTTTAAATTCAATTAAACTTAAGTAAATTAATGGTTTTATTATTTTTCATACCTTATAGTATGAAAGTTATGTCAAACAATAGAAATTAAAGTGCAATACTACCAGAACTGTATTTTTTAAGATTTAATTTTCCTGATTCTGTTTCAGCCCCAATTTGATACTCTTGTTTGTTTCTTTTAGTCCCTTATTTGTTTATTCTTGATTTTGGCAGCTATGTGCTCATGAGTAAAGTAAAATAGAAAGTAAGGAAATTAACTTGGCAAAATGGCTGTACTGCCATTTGAATAATTCTGCTGAACAAATTCTAAACGACATTCTCCATAATGTTTTTAAATTTTAATTCATTGGTATAAAGGGGGCGGGGGGGGGGGGGGCACATGTAAAGTGTGTACTTTAAGATGTGTAGTATAATATAGCGGTTTAATTGTGTCACAAAATCAAAGTAAACTGTTGGAAATACGTTTCGTGGCATCTCAGGATGGTTTCAGGAATTTTACTCTGAAGAGCCTGGAAGTCTCAGAGAATTTGAGTTTTTCTGGAGTAGATCAAAATTATCTACCTTGGAAAATATTTGTTCAAAATAATAATATGTCCATGTAATGAAGTGTTTTTTTTTTTAAATCAGTATGCTGTATTAGGGGATTTTTAAAAAAAAATGCTACTATTATTTTATTTTGTAGAAAAAGATTTAGTCAACCTAAATTTCAATTCGAAAAATGCAATGTCATTCTGTTTCAAACAAAGTTTTTTTTTTTTTTTGAGGGGTGAGGGCCTAAAACACAAAAGGTACAAAGAGTACCTGAGTAATTTAGCTGAATAGACTTTACACAGTACAAATTCAGGACATAATAAGAAAAATTAGAAACAGATGGTAGAAGATTGCTCTGAAATAGCGTAAACGCATTTTGGAAAATTCCAGATGGAAATTTATTGAAATCTATGTAAAAGTCATTACGCACATGAGTTTCTTGAATATCAGTATGACACTTCATTTGATGAGTAGATCAATTTTAAACATGAGCAAAAGTACCCATTCATTGAAAAATTATTTTTGAATTTTTCAAGTGAAGTTACTGAAATTATTACATTTTTGTGACTACCAAGTTTTTATTATGAGTTCTGTTAAGGTACCATAAAACTATAATAAAATCAGCCTGTATTATCCCCTGTACCTGTTAAAGCTGTACTTTTGTTTAACATGCCATAACATGAAAAAAAGAGACTTATAACTTCTCATATTTGTTTCTTACAGGTACAAGAAATTCATGTAATGCATCTAGTGTGCCCTTTCCCGTTAAAGGATGAGATTAAGCCAGTAGAAACAAAAGAAGCAAAGGAGGTATTATTCACACTTCTTCCCAGTGTTTTTTTACTTATTATCTCGTAATTGCTTTTAGCTCCTCACATAATTTGTTGTTTAATAACTCAAATAATATATGACGGACCTTAATGAAACTTTCCTGCTTTTCATTATTGTCGTGTTTAGCAATAACTATAAGGATACGATTCACACACGACAAACATTTATTCTTCAATGCTACAACATGAACACTACAGATACATAATCTAATAATTTTGCGAATAAGAATGGAACTCAAACGGAAACCATGGCAACCACAACTTAACACAGCTTGGTAAAATATTAATAAATAGTTGTTGCCAGGTTCAAGACACAACAGTCCCTCTGCGACTAAATATAACGTTACAACCCAAATCTCTTAGGTGCTTTTCTAATTCTGGTCGAGCGTCGCAATGGCACAGTAGTCGGGGAAGGAACTTCTATGCTCGGCTCAGGTGTAGGCACAGGTATCGGGGTTGATGAGGGTTCTGATGCAGGAATAGAAAGATCAGGCTTTTCTACCCCACTTGAATCAGATATTGCCTCTGGTTCCTCAGTACTTTCTGAAATTGTAGGAACACAATTTTCAAGTGTTGATCCAGTTGTTTCCAAGGATTGTCCACACTTCCTTAGCTGGTCAACATGTCGTTTCCATATTTCATTTCCGACTTGTACGCTATAATTCAAAGATCCATCACGGTTGATCACAGTACCTATCTTCCATTTAGGCGGTCCTGCATAATTCCTCACGGCTACCTTCTCCCCTTCGACAAACTCACGTGTAATTTCTTCTGTCAAGCAGTGAGAGCTTTGCTTTTGCATCACATGTTCTCTTACATTAGGTTTCAAAATATCGAGCCTGGTACGAATACATCGTTTCAAAAACAAGAAACTTGGAGTTTCACCTGTTAATGTGTGTGGGGTTATACGATACTGCATCAAATATCTCTGGAGTTTCACATTAATATCTCCAGGATCGCTTTGACTAGATTTCAATGATGCTTTAAAACCTTGAACTAACTTTTCTGCTTGCCCATTCGTAGCAGGATGATAAGGAGCAGAAGGACTATGCTTAATGCCATTCATTTTCAGGAATTGACGAAATTCGTAACTTGTGAAACTTCGACCATTATCACTCACAACCGTCAATGGAAGTCCATAATGGGCAAATAGAACTCTTAAGTATTCAATTGTTAAGTTCGATGTAATATTCTTCATTGGCATTACCTCCACCCATTTAGAAAATGCATCAACAACCACTAGAAACATTTTCCCCATAAATGGACCAGCAAAGTCGACATGAATCCTTTGCCATGGGCCATTCGGCCATTCCCACGGATGTCGCTTGATTCTTGATGGGTCATTTCTAGTTGACACGCAAGCAGCACAATTTTGGACAAAACTAGTTATGCTCGAATCTATACCCTGCCAATAGCAGTAACTTCTTGCGAGGGCTTTCATTTTAACAATTCCTGGGTGTCCTACATGGAGCTCCTCCAAGACAGCTTTATGGTACTTCTGGGGAATGCAAACTCGATGACCATACATAATGCATCCTTGTTGCAAAGAAAATTCGGATTCTTTACCTTTCCAGGGTAAGGGCAGCTCAGTTCCAGTTCGTAAACTTTCATAAAGTTCAAACAGTTTGCTGTCAACTTTGGTCGCTTTAGCAATTTCACTTGCCGTAATTGGAAGCACTTCAACTTGTAAAATGTTAGCTGCATCTGCATCTGTAATATGCTCTACCTTCCCGGTTGACAATGGCAATCTTGACAGAGCATCTGCGTTTCCGTGATCCTTAGTTTTTCGGTACCTAATAGTATAACTGAAAGCTTGTAAAAACAGTGCATAGTGAACCATTCTTGTAGCAGAAAGACATGGTAAACTTTTATTTGGAGCAAAAATTGATACTAGGGGTTTGTGATCAGTGACTAAGTGAAAATGGCGTCCAAACAGGTACTGGTAATATTTCTTTACTGCCCAAACAATACTTAGAGCCTCCTTGTCAATTTGAGAATAATTGCGCTCTGTTGCTGTCAGGGATCTCGAAGCAAACATAATCGGCTTCTCCGAACCGTCTTCAGTAACATGGCTCAACACAGCTCCAATTCCCACTGGTGATGCGTCTGTTTGCAGTACAATGGGTAGCTTCGGATCGTAATGGCATAATACTCTTTCTGATGATATTTCTTTTTTTAGCTTCAGAAAAGTATTCTGACATTCTGTGGTCCAGCAAAATTTCGTTCCTTTCTTAAGTAGCTTATTTAGTGGCGCTACACAAGTGGATAAATTTGGTATGAATTTTCCATAATAATTCACTAACCCTAGAAAACTCTTCAACTCGGAAACGTTCTCCGGAACAGGCGCTTTCAAAACTGCTTCAATTTTTTCTTGAGTTTTGTGCAGTCCATATTTGTCGATTTTGTGACCACAAAAGTTTACGGAATCTTTGAAAAATTCACTTTTACTCTTGTTAACTTTAAGTCCATGTTCAGAAAGTCTTTCTAATACTTGTTCTAATCTGCTTAGATGTTCTTGATCGTTACGGCCCGTTACGGTGATATCATCCAGAAATACATGCACTCCTGGGATTCCGGATAACACTTGTTCAATACTACGTTGCCAAACAGCAGGGGCTAAGGCGATTCCATAGTTCATTCGTTTGTATCTGAATAAACCTTTATGTGTATTTATAGTAAGTAAATGACGATCCTTTTCATCAACCATCATTTGTAAATATGCCTCGGTTAAATCTATTTTAGTAAAAGTCTCTCCGCCAGCCAAATTCGCAAAAATGTCCTCGATTCTAGGTAAGGGATATTGCTCAATATTAAGTCCAGGATTTATTGTCACTTTATAGTCTCCACAAATTCGCAATTTACCATTTTGCTTTACAACAGGTACTATTGGTGTTGCCCAATCACTATATTTAACTGGTTCAATGATATCTTCTGATACTAATCTAACGAGTTCTGCTTCGATTCGTTCCTTTAAAGCAAATGGTACTGGTCGAGGCTTGAAAAATACTGGCTTGAAACCAGGTTTCATTTGTAGACGACAGCTAAAGTTTTCTAATTTTCCAATCCCTGGAGTAAATATTTTCTCATGTTTTTGTAACAATTCTACTAGTTTATTGCTACGGGAGTCGGATTTGTAAGCACAAACAGTCTTAATTTCTTTCCAGTCAAGAGAGAAACTTCTTAACCATTCTCTTCCAAATACTGCACTCACTTTTTCATTCACTAAATAAATCTTCTTGTTGCTACTTTGATTCTTATACCGAACTTTGACATGTGCTTCTCCAGCGGGTATGATCACAGAATTGTCAAAATTACGGAGTATCATATTCGTCGGTTTAATCAATACCAATGGACACAGTTTCTTAAAATCAGTTACATTCATGCATGTGACTGCGGCTCCAGTATCTAATTCAATGTCACACTTTTGGTCTTCAATAAAAACTTCCAAATATATTTTATCTCTTGCTTGCGTAGCAGATTTTACATTAAGAACAGGGGCACTGTCAGAACACGATTCAATTTGTTTCACAGTTTCAGTTTTATTTCTTTTTGAGCGACAGACCTTCGCCAAATGTCCTTTCTTTTGGCAAATTCGGCATTCCGCGTCTTTGTGTTTACATTCATGGGCTAAATGAAGTGTACTGTCACACCTATAACATTTGCGAGATGATTTTGCTGCTTTTCTTTGAAATTCTGGCTTTTTAAATTTATTCGAAACAGTTTTAGCAACTTTATCTTCCGAACTATACAGTTTATTAATAGATACCATTTTATTTTGAATTTCATGCACATCACGTTGTGCCGATTCCATAGCGAAAGCAATTTCTTTCGCCTTGGCGTAAGTCAAATTATCTTGCGCCAACAACTTCTTCTGGATGTTTTCATTTCTTAAACCCATGACTAATTTATCTCTTAGCATTGTACTTAAATTGTCGCCAAAATTACAGTTCATCGACAATTTTTGTAATTCAGCGCAATATGTAGTAATATTCTCACCTTCTAATTGATTACGCTTGTAAAATCTGAAGCGTTCCGTCATCTCCAACGGTTTTGGATTCAAATGTTCAGTTAATAATGTTACAATGTCATCATACTCCATATCAGAAGGAATTTTTGGCGTAGCCAAATTCTTCAATAATTTGTAAGTAGTAGCTCCCATTAAACTCAAAATGGCTGGTACCTTCTTAGTCTCTTCAATCTCATTCACTAAGAAGTAAGACTCAAGTCGTTCTACGTAACTTGGCCAATCTTCCACTGCAACATCAAATGACTCAAAATTAATGCTGGAAGATCCCATCATCCTCGTCGCCAACTTATTGTCGTGTTTAGCAATAACTATAAGGATACGATTCACACACGACAAACATTTATTCTACAATTCTACAACATGAACACTACAGATACATAATCTAATAATTTTGCGAATAAGAATGGAACTCAAACGGAAACCATGGCAACCACAACTTAACACAGCTTGGTAAAATATTAATAAATAGTTGTTGCCAGGTTCAAGACACAACAATTATATAACAATGAATGCTTATTAATCCTTTAGTCATTTGCCTCATAGAACTGTAAGTATTGATCCTTATACCTACAAAGGCGGGAGGAACCACAGTAGCCCCTAAGCTATTTTATAAAAAAAAAAAAGATATTTTGATCTTTTCTCCATTGTAGTATTAAAAATGCAATTTACTCTAGTTTCATCTGTAACTTCCTCTTTATGCAGCTGGTTGGAATTCCAGTGACTATAAACAGGCTATAAACATAAAACATATGCCAACTGCTTATCAACCAAATGGCAGCCATTGTTCTTTGAAAGAGAAACAATTCTACCTTTTTAAGGGTAAAGATAGAAAAGTTTAAAATAATTATGTACCAAGTTTTTATTGATTCTTGAAAAGATGCATCAAGCAGTGAATTCGCTCAGTAAGAATTTTAAATACCCCGAAAAATTCATTGGGGGGGCACGCTGTCCCCCTTCAGTTTTTCTAGACAAAAGAAAATTTTTAGTCATTCTAGTGTTAATGGTACATTCCATTTATTTTTCCCCTTGTGTTCTGCTTCTCTCTTTTTAAACTTTAGGTTGCCTTCCAATTTCAAATAAGAATTAAGAATTATTTTTGGTGACTGCTCTTTTTTGCACTTCCTTGCACAAAGTAAAGAAAATATTGTACTCGTGACTTTTTCAGTGAAATTTCAGCTTCGATTTTTATTTCAGTTACCCCTCAATGAATTTTGTCTTCGTTTTACTTCCTTTTACAAAAAAGGAAGTATTGTATTCCGCGAAAATATTTTCACCCAAAAATCAGCCTTAATTTCCATTTTGCTCAGCCCCAAATGAATGTTGAGTTTTTTTTTCAACCCGATCACACGTGGATATGTGCCTAGGAATGTACAGACACCCGAAATATCCATTTTGACGATCCCCAAGTTAATTAAAACGAGTTTTCTCGTGACGTCTGTATGTACGTATGTATGTGTGTATGTATGTCGCATAACTCAAGAATGGAATGTCCTAGAAAGTTGAAATTTGTTACGTAGACTTCTAGTGGGGTCTAGTTGTGCACCTTCTTTTTTGACTGCATTCGGATGTTCCAAAGGGGGTCTTTTGCCCCTTTTTTAGGGGAAACCATTGTTAATTTTGATGTAAACTCAAGTAGTGTTATAATTTGGCGGACACTTCGCGATATATCGCCAGTCTTTTGGTCGCCAACTTGGCAACAAATTTGACGATTTGTTAATTTTTTTTTTTTTTTTTTTTTTAAATCTGGTTTCAATTTGGCCATTGTTGGTGAATTTAGAGAGTAAACTATTGAATCATATTAAAACTGCCAAGAATGAGAAAATGACATTAAATTAGAGTGAAAGGAAGTCATGTGATGCACACATTAGCTCGTTTTTTTTTTTTTCTTTTTGGCACAACTGTGTGTACATGTGTGTATGTACAAACTTGTGGGCAACTAAAATCTAATTCCAACAAATGAATAAAATAAAAATTTGTACCTAAAAAAAACTTTGATGTAGCACATTTATAGTGTGATTCTATAAATCTAAAACAGCACTGCCTGCAAGAATTATTTCATTTAACCAACTTCACTGCTATGTTTTTATGCTCATGTTTCCATTCCTTCCTTTCAAAAAAAAAAAAGTAAACTTAATTGCAACATGTAATTATAGTCCAATGTCACATACAGTCAAAAGTGGTATTCAATATCTTTATCAATAAAATTAGCAATTAATTATAAGGAAGTTCAAGTATTATTATCTGTTTTTGCTATTTTCATAAATCTTTTAACTCTATTATTTTACTTCTTCATTTTGCCTTTGGAGCATTGCTTGTTTTAAATTAAGTTTATACCATAGCTGTTTGTTAGATGTAGTAATGCTGCAAAACTTTGATTGTGCATTCACAAAAGAAAAAAAAAAAAAAGAAAAAATTTGTCATATGCCTATACAAGTTGGGAAATTAATTTTATTTTGTTTATGAATTCATTTTATGAGTTGTATGTGAACCATGTAGAAAATATCAAAATATTTTAGAATCAGCATTAAAAAAATAAATATGCAAACTTGAGATTAAAGTTACGTACTAAACCCTTAGATTTAAAGTAGCCATAAAATCTTATTTTATCACAAGCAATGAAGTTTAAAACTATGAGATGATGAAACAAACTTTTGTGCACCTGAAGTTTTCTTAATCATTTGTTTAACGTCACATTTTTAAATCCCTGATTTGAAACCGATAAAATGGTTATTCTCCTGCTACAAGATTTTAATCACTTCTCCAAAATAATACAATAAATTTCTCCAAGTGACCACTCTTCCTTTCTGTGAAAAATTTGTAGTTCAGAAGAGGTGGCTACTTTTAAGAGTTTTTGAACTGTTAACTATACCATTAATTACATATTTCACTGCTTCAAAATGTTTTTTAAAGAAAATAAAGTAAATAAAATGCTTTTTCCATGATTTTTACTTTTTAAGAAAAAATGATTCAATTTGTGTTAATTTACAAATTATTACTTTTTCGAGTTTGTTTTTAACTTGTAGAAGCCAATTTCAGACTTCTCATTTTTGAAAGTAAGATCCTTCAGTCAATTTTCGGAGGAGTAAAGGAAAATGATGCTTGGAGAAGTTTATATAACTTTGAAGTATACCATAAATACAGACAACCCAACATCTTAAGAGTAATTAAAGGCAACAGAATGAGATGGCTGGGGCACGTATTTAAACGTGCAGATCTGGACCCGGTAAAAAAGCTAACTTTTTCGAAGATTGAGGGTACAAGGAGAAGGGGAAGACCAGCAACAAGGTGGCTGGATAGTGTTGAGAAGGACCTAGAAATTTTGAGAGTGAACAGGGGGAGAAACCTGGCAATGTGTCGTACCGCCTGGAGGAAGCAGACGGTGAAAGCCTTGTCCTGCACCAGGCTGTTGTGCTGATGAAGAAGAAGCCAATTCCACATTGAGTCAGCAGTTATTTTTTCCAAATTTGCTGTGATTACTTCAATTTTCTCTGAAATTTACTGTGTTAAAAATATCACTTTTTGTTTATCACTAATAATATTAGACTTCAATCATTCATTGCTCGTAGAAACCCTAAAGCATCTATGATTTCCTCTGCTTTTTGATGAACCTTCTGTTCCTCTAATAGGAATTTCCCTTGCTCGAACATTTTAAAACTATTCTAGTAGTTTCATTTACAGCAATTAACTCCATGAAGTTTAAAATTTTGGTATTCTTTCAAAATTATTCTTTTTTTTAACATTTTTTTTTATTTGTGTTCTATGGCAATTTAAAAAATTTGTTTAACTTTTTAGCTGATTCTCTTAAAATATTGCTTATACTCTCACTATCCTGTATGATTTTTTTTCCATAGATGGTTGAATAATTGACCGAAACAACATTGGATGTAATTTTTTTTCCAGAGTGCTCTTGGAGAAAAAAAAAACGCTCTCCTGCAAAATTTGTAGTTTGTAACTTCCAATGTTGTTCCAGCCAACCATTCAGGTAGCAATTTTTCGCAAATCTCATGATGTGATTTGTCAGAAGATGGCATGAGTTAAAGAGCAAAACTAATTAATGAATATTCATTTTGGATCACTTAGAAACAGTCAAATGAGTAAAGGCTCACTGTATTAATTTTGTGCTGTATTATATCAGTTGATTACAACATTAATTATATTATGCATTTCTTTTAGACTGCACCAACATCCGCTCCCGTCTTCCCCGTTCCTGCTCCCAATCTGACTCCTTCTCAGATCAATCCCAGCTTCTTACCTGCACAGAGTTACACTAGGTAAGCTTTTGATATTTTCTGTCCAGTACCTTCTTTAAAAAAAAAAAAAAAAAAAAAAATCCACTTAAATTTCCATGTCTTTGCCCCTGAATCAAATTTAGGTTGTTTTTTCTAGAGTGTATGCAAGTATGAGCTACTGAAAAATATATTCTCTATTCCTGAGTCATTTTTGACCAGTTCTGTCATAGTGGGCATACTCTCAGGGAGGCCAATTTTTTGCCATTCAGCAGGTTATTGCTTTTCTTTATTCTTAAGACTTGAAAATCACTTGTCATGGTATGACGGTAGTAAATTGCTTCTTTATTAGAAAGACTTCCTGAAAAATTTGACGTGTTGAAATAAATATTTCTGATAGAGGAATAGATATTTGCTCAGAAATGGCATGCAGTGTTTAAGATTTCAATTCTTTTGCATCTTGTAAATTTTTAATTATTTAGTTGGGAACTATTTCAACATATGCTACCTTAAATCTACTTATTTTGTTTTTTATTTTTAGTTTATTACTTATTTTATTGGTTTGATTTAAGTTTTTAAATAATTGACAATAGCAATCAGTACCATTATTTACTGAATCTCTAGGTTCAAATATTGGCACTCTTGAAGGGCATGTAACTAAAAATAGTGCATTAGATACCAAACTTACATGCACATAAAAAATCATTGCCTAAATTGAACAAGCACTAGGAAGCTATCTCATTTCTGATTTTAGAAAACAGCAAAATTTTGAAACTTATTTTGACTACTAAATGTACTACCGTAATTTCGGGTAGATAAGCCGCGGCTTATATGTGTTTTAAAGTTGAAATTTAACATGTGCGGAGTATCTGCCAGGGCGGCGTATCTGAAGAAATTTTCCCCTCACTCTTCTTTCTTAGTGCTTTTCATGTTCGCCCAATCAAACGGCAATGTTAAAATTCATTAAAAAACACTAGTAGAGCTCTCAAATTGCACCATGAAACAGGTTTTTCATTAAATTTAATTTCTCACACCCTTAAACTTGCTTTCGTTTGCGCCGATTTTACCGCTGTTTGCTGTTGTTTTTTCCAGTGTTGCCAGATTCGTGATGGTAACATACGTTTCAATGGAGGAATAGCTAGCTTGTCTGAGTTAGAGTCCCTATAGTCTGAGTAATGTTTTAAAATGTCTCAATGATGATAAATTAAAAAAAAAAAAAAATCAATTGATAAAATGTAAAAAAAATTTTGAACTGCTAAGTATAACAGAATGATTTGAAAACTTCTCATCCAACCAAATGTAGATGTCGTCTGGCAACACTAGTTTTTAAGTAACCGTAGCATTTTCTGACCCTTTTTTTTACACAAAGTTTATTCCATTTCTATCTGTCAACAAGTGCAGTTGCTTGTTACAGTTTTGTTCTAACTATAATAAATGATCGCATCCGTACATATGTATATATATAGAGGGAGTGGGGCGCCATGTTTTGATACGCTCTTCTGCAGCCTATACGATGGGGCGGCTTATCTGATGAACTTTTGTTTTTAGTCAGTAAATTATTGCAAGTGAGGCGTATACGATAGGGCGGCATATCTACCCGAAATTACGGTACATTAGTCTTTAGTTCTTTTAAGTATTACTTTTTTTATTGTTTATTTAGTTCAGTCGTAGTCATTCTGTCAACGCTATTATAGATTGAGTTTGAAGCTTTAAAAGTCCTTGAATATGCCTTGATTTTCTTTTTTTTTTGCACTTTTGTTATTGAACCATGGAAATAAAAAATATGACTTTCTTAAAACCTGATTGCATAAGTTTTCTCATTAATACTGTAGGTAAATTATGACATGATCTCTAACTTTGTTTTCTCTTTAAGCAAAATCTGTGGTGATTTTTCCGTTTTCAAAGTATGTAATGCATATCAGACTTGCGGCTCATATGTAGATAAAGTCAGACCCCGATTTAACAAACCTCTATTTAACGAATTTTGTGATTTAGCAAATTTTTCTTTTTCCCCAACTAAAATGAAGGCAAAACCCCCTATTTAACAAATTATAAACCTCGAAATAAATTATTTTAACAGCCCCCCCCCAAAAAAAATGTCAATTTGAGTTAGGAAATATTATTTGTTTTCTAAATGCTAAATCTATACTGTCGGAAGCAGAAAAATACTTTTTTTTTGGAATCCGCAATTTTTGACGGGAAAGGTCGAGGGGACAACCAGCGAATAGTGATGTTGAAAGCGAAAGTGAAACTCCCAAGAACTTTTTCAAATGCTTTAAGTGGCCTAAAAACTGTTAAAACATATCTCATGCAGCAGACTGCAAAAGACACAGTATTTTTTTCTCTCCATAAAGTCAAACGATAACTATTTCAAGTCAAGTATTAAGGAAATTGTCCAAACATGTATTGCTTGGTAGTTTTAAATTCCATATTAACTAGTGTGTAATAAGTTGTGGAATGCTGAATAAAAGGTGTAAATTTTTGGAATTATGGATATTTTTGCGCAGCTGCTTATTAGGGGTTTTAGATAAGGTAAGGGCATTTAGAAAAAAAAATTATTACCCTGATATTACGTATAACCCCGATTTAATGTATAAAAGTTTCGGTCTCGATGAATTCATTAAATCAAGGTCCAACTGTACTTCAAAATTGTTTCTGTGCATACTAGTAATGCTTAACAGTGCATGATTTTAATTTTACCTTTATTCATTTATTTACAATAGAAAGCTATACTTATAAGGAAATTAAGTTATGAGACTTTATTCTTGGTTAATAATTATATCTTAATCTTCATAATAAATTATAATAATGCATTTCAGCCCAAAATGCCACAAACATAAAATTTTCAGCTGGAAGTATGGTTTAGTGGTAAGGTGCTATCTTCTCATGCCTAAGTTTGTAGGTTCAAACCTTTCCAGTCTAGGTGGATTTTTAAAGCTGCATGGGAAACCAGTATAGACAAATCAAATTTCCACTTTTTTTTAAAATACAATAAAATGTTTGTAAAACTATTCAAGAATATATTGCCAAAATTTGAGTGTAAAATTCCGATTAGTTCCGATGCTGTGAGCACTTAAAGTGATTGTGGAGATTCGAATACCTTCACAGCAATTAGTTTCAAACTAGTTTTGCTCGAAACTTTTGTTCAATTGGTGGGCATTCTAGCTCAAAGAGTTATTGAGCAATCATTCTGAAAATTTATGCAAATATTCTTAATTCAATTATAATCTATATGAACCCAAGTCTTTGATATTTTTGATAAAAATATTATTTTTTAATAAAAGAAATATGAAAAAAATGGTAGAAAAACATAACAGTGTAATCAAACACCTCAAAAACATACATTTTTCTACTTTTTTTTGTTCACAATTAGGTTTATATTCTTAGGAAATATGTTTACAAGAAAAAATATTGTAATGATTACAGGAAAAAATTATGGCTTTGGTAATGCCCACAAGCTACAAGCTCTGATGGAGACGGCCCAATGGATAGCAGCTTCTAATTCCACTAAATCAGGTGGAAATGACTTTAAAAAAATTACAAAGTGTTAAATTAAAATATAAAAGGGGGGGGGGTGAAATACCTAGGGACCAAAATGGCCTCTTGATGTTCATTTAGGCATGAGTACCTGCTGTCTTTCTAATTGTTTTTGTTCTAGTAGGAAACCTTTTATGAAAAAAAGAGAGTGCAACATGATTTTTCTCTTCATATTTAATTGGTAAAAATGACTTCCTTCATTCATCTTGTCTTTTTCTTGCAGTAATATTCCCAGCATGCCACCAGGGACATACCCTGCCACAGATGTAATGCAGCAATATCTGGCCATGCAACAGATGTACACTCAGTTTATGGCGCAGTATATTGCACAGTGAGTATGACTTTTCTTCTGTAACAATATAATCGTATTTTAAATGTGGGGCTGTGGTCCATCTGCAAAGAAAGTTTTTTTTATTTTTTATTTTAAGTTTTTTTTATTTGTATGGAATCATTACAAAGTATAATGCTATAAAATCCTTTTATAAAAATAAAAAATAAAAAAAAAATGGCCATGTTGTCTCACAGGGAACAGCTTGTATATTTCAATAAAAAGTAAATTTTGAAGAATAATGAACAAAATTTCTTTAAAAAAAAATCACACATAAGTTTGTGTTTTCTTAGCAAAAATTTTTTCTTCATTATCCCTTTAAAAGTATTTTTAATGAGATATGTGAGCTGTCAAATACAGTGCTTTTTTTTTTTTTTTTGTAAAATGGCTCTTAAGCGTATTTTTTTAAAGAAAAATTGTGAACTGTTTGACTGGACCTTTCCTGAGAGTTCTATAAATGGCTCTCTCAAATAATTAAGTTTTCATAGATAAGAATCCTCTGTTTTCCCACGAATGTGTACTTTTTTGTTATTTTTACTTCGATTCTTTTTTTGTAATACCCAATTAATTTGTTATTTTCATTCAACTTCCACAATTTTTTGATAAAAAAAAAGTTATACAGGTTGCTTCATATTTTAGTGAATAGCAGCAGATCCAAGATTTGATTTTTAAAAAATAATCAAGTAGTAACTTTTTTTGAAAGGTATAGTTTGTTTTAATTTCCCCAATTTTGTCTCTGCTTTTATTTTAATTGTCCCTGTAATTGTTTTTTTTTTTTTTTTGGTAATGAGCAATTTTTTTTAAATAAACAAATAACCAGGAAGCCACACAAAATAGTAAAATAATGAAAAACGTTTAAATTAGGTATCAATTGAAAGAGCATAGTAAAGCATGTTTCTGAACGCAAAAATTATTTGCCATCAAGGCGATGATATCGAGATATTTTAAGAAGAGCAGCTAGAAATCAAAGATACCACACGATTTCACCATCTGCATGTGACAGGACATCCATCTGCAAAGCGTGTGAAAGAAGTCTTCCATTATTCAGCAAAACTCCCTAATACGCCTACTGTCTGCAAAATATTTGCAGACTTAAACAGTTCATGTTTTGGTAATGAGGGTGCAAGGGAAAATAATTTAAGTGTCCAGAAATCTGTTTTACCATGCTCTTTCCATTGCTACTGATTTATTTATTTTTTGTTAATTTGCTGTCATATGGTTTCCTGGAAAGAAGCTCGACTGTGTCTCAAGAATTTTTTCTTTAGGTTCAACAATGGCTATCCTCCTGTCATGTTCCAAAATACCACAGTCTCGCAACCTGCAGATCCAGTCCCAGAGGAACCACAACCAACACGACAACCACGCCCAGCAGTTAGAGAGGAGGAAGGGGTGGACTACCTGTTCATCCTGAGCCGAGCTGTCATGCTCTTTGCCCTTCTCTACTACTATTCCTCCCTGCAGCGCATCTTTCTCGTTGTGTCCATCTTCCTTATCATATCCATGTGAGTTACTCCTTGGTGCTGTTTTTGAAACTGTATTATGTAACCCTATAAGGTCCCACTGCAAAATTCTATCCCCATCTACATTTTGAACAAACAAGTTGTCCATGCACCTGGAAAGTCATGGATTCACAAATGCGGCAAATGCAAATCCGTGTAAAATAAAATAACTCATCCTTCATTCAAACTCATCGGTGTAAAATAAAATAGAGGTGTCAAATCTGAAACCGCGTAAAATAAAGCCGCATAAAATGAGGGTCTACTGTATTGCATTAATTGTTTTTTATCTATAAAAGTAACTTTGCTCGCATTTTGCTTTAACGTAAATTTTGAGAAACATATCAAGCAATTAGAAGCAAGGAGATGAAAGTGGACCACAGCACCTACCAGAGCTACTAGTACTGTTTCTTGCCCCAAAGCAGAGGAGAGGTTCTCCTATTATTTGTATGGTTATCTCCTAGTTTTAAATTTTGGCACTTACATCCCTTTGCTTCTCCCTGCCTCATGTGTTCAAAGCATTGCTTGGATAGTTACAATTTTATTTTCCCAGAACAATCATGAAGACAATTCTTGTGAAAAATGTATGTTTTTCATAAAACATTGCATCCAATGAGTCATGGAAAGGTGCAAGCCTAAGTCCTGAAATGTCATAGGTTTGAAGACTCTAAAAGTAGCAAATACCTTGAACACAATTTCATACATAATTACGATTAGAGGAATATGTTTCTGCTGTGTTGTTTGTCCAAATATGGCAGGAAGTAGGGGAGCAATTTTAGATTTTAGGTGCGTTTTTTCAGTTTGTGTGTCATATCTCAAAAACCTTTTTTTTTTGCGAGTAAAATCATTTATTAAAAAATGAAAGTGCATAAAATTGTCTTTAAAGCAGAGTTTTTATTTTCGTTGTGGATGTAGGAGGTGCAAAGAGGTTGAATTTCAAAATTTGAATTTTCAATCAGAGATCAATATAAAAAGAAAATGATTTCTTGGCCTTTTGCCAAGTCTTCGAAATTAAGCAAAGTGGAAAATAGTCCATTTTTCAAAGATTCACCAATTTTGAAGTTAAACTCCCTCCTGCTACAATGAGATAAAAATTCCACTTAAAAGGCAATATTATGCTCTGTAATTTATCAATGAATAATTTTACTTGCAAGTAAATAGTTATTGAGATATGAAAGGAAAGCTGAAAACACACACCTAAAAGCCAAGAATTTGTTCTACTTATGATACTGCTACCTGGCAAAACCTTATTCCTCTTATCATAATTATGTATAAGTTGTGATTTGGTTCAAAAACAGATGAGAGAAGTTTGCAGAGACTAGGGACTGCATTAGACTGACCAGTGAATGAACACTTAACACAATTTCATTTTCAAAAATTCATAGCATCATTAAGAACTAGCATTTTGGGACTAAATAATAAAAACTTTTTAGTTTTTGTTTAATATAATTCTTTTAAAAAAAGAACGTTTAGAGTTTTGTGTCAATTTTTGGGGTGGGAGGTGTAAATAAGTACATTTTTATCTAACATGATGCAATCATTTATTTATTTCATGTTTCAAAAGTTAAGATAATTTTAATTAAAATTACTCAATTTTTGTGTGTCTTGAACCTTAAGTATGATTTAAGTCATGCATTTCATTAAAGTTGCTTCATTTTTCTATACCTACTAGTAAAAAAATAGTTACTGCCATAAAATTAACTCAAAATATGATTATCAGTATTTTTCATGTATTTTTATAACATAATTAATAACTAAAATCCTTGAATCTTTGAAAGGGGAAAAAAACTGATTTATATAAAATGAAAGAGGTTTAAATCAAAAAAAAAAAAAAAAATCCTGCTTAGTACTGAAATTTATGGTAAGGGTGTCTGCTCATTGTATAGAATGGCCAGATTTCATGTAACTATAAATAATAAGCATTTCTTAAAAATGCTTTTTAAATTAAAATAAAATGTTAAAGAAAATTAATCCTCCACTCACTATAATGATAGTTTTAAGATCTACAAGGTGTTTCTGATCTATATTTATCGTTGTTGTAAATGATTGCTCAGAGTTTTCAGCTTTTTGACATTATTAGCATACTATAAAATATTGTTCACTGATTAATTAAAGTATTTAAGTTGTTGAAAATGGTTTTTGATATTTACTCTCATATGAAAATGGTGCCTTTGCTTGTACTAATCAGGATTTAATACACACATAAAAACAACAGATTTTTTCAGACCTATTTCTGGACTTGATTTCGACAAATATATTTATAATTATAAAATTGTCCATCAAGGTGTCATGGATGAAAATGCTTCTATATTTGAGCGAAGCAATTGTCTGTTTGGTGATATTTTGAGAGTTGAAATTTTAACCCTAACTCCAGTGGAATAATCCTAAACTCCAGTAGATGGCGTTCATTCGTTTCTTCATTTTTCTAAAATGACACATTTATCAGTAAAACAGTTTAGTTACCGAATCCAGTTTTACCTTGTCAAGAAAAAAAGCATTTCCGTGCATGTTAAATATTATTGCCTGAAAATATCAAATTATTACGCTATGCCATGAGTTTCATTGTTGGTGACGTCGGCAATACTCGATCAGTGGGCAATTATATTATATGAGGATAAGTATTTTACTTACAAGGTAAATGATTTCCACATGCAACTAAAATCTGGAAAAAAAAACTTTACCAAGGTAGTAGAATTTCTCAACTGGGCCTTCCCAAAAAAACTCAGGCAGATTTTTTTGAACCGGGCCCAATTTAGGGATCCCTGGAATTAATTGCTGTACACTTTTCTTTATTTAGGTACGTGAAGCTGAAACGAGAGAGCAGGATGGAAGCACGACCCACACCGCAAGAGAGGGAAGAAACAATAGATACTCGTGAAGAGAGCGACGCTGACATTCGTGTTGTTGGAACAGAAGGACAAGTGAGTAGGATGCCCTTCCATTTACATATCTGAAAAAGCAATTCCTATTGGTTATTCTCCAAAATATTGACATTTAGCAGGGCAAATAAAAACAAAAGAAAAATTTTATAAAATTAAATGTTGTCTAAGAGAGATCAAAAATGTTACATGCCTCAGTTTTGCACTTCGAAATTATAATAAGACCGTCAGACATATCAGAACTGTAAATTACTCAAGAAATCAAACAAATTGATGAAATTAACAGTTGCTGATGCAGCAGATTCAAAATTCCTTTGTTTTTATCTGTACCAACACTGCTGCAAACACTCCCTCATCAAAATGCTTGTGAGATAATTATTTGCTGATTCTTATGTAAAATGACACCCCAAATCAAAATTCGTCCATCATTCTCCCATTGACACCCATCCCCCACATTTTTAAAAAAGTTTTTGGCAGTTTCATACTCATTATTTTTATTTGATGGTTAGGTTATGGTAGACTTATATTAACCATTATTCTGGTTTCATACTAAAAAATAAGTTAAAAAATTGAAAAAAAAAAAAAAAAAACTGCCTAGAAAAAAGATTGTTTAAATGATTATTGTATGTAAATGAAAAAAAAAAATCCCTAAAATTTAACTTGTGTAACAATTTTTTAATACCAAGTATTTTTTTTAATTAAAAAAAAAAGGACCCTCACTGTTCCATAGAATTTTTTCGCAGAACTGGTCCACGGATCACAAAAGGGTGAGGAGTGCTAATCTAGAAGATAACTAATAATTTTACTTTTAAGTAAAAATTGGAAAAAATTAAACTATAATTAAAAGCCTATTTCTTGAGTTACTTTCTCTGTCATAATGCCCAGCGATTCTCCTTTTTAATTGTTGCTAAAACAATGAAAAATAATAGTAATTCTGTAGTGAATTTTATTGAAAAGTAACCATCATAATTAAAAATTAAAGTAGATCCTCCAACTCATAACATAACTCCAGTTCATATCCTAAAAATTTAAAAAGATATTGAATTAATGTGCTGATTTTCAATATTTCTTGGATGGTTGATGAATCGTGAGGGTTTAATGTTCGCAAATAACCTGTTTAAACGATTGCAGACAAAGGTTGCGAATTTCCGAACGACCCCTTACACTTTACTACCTATCCAAGAATTATTGAAATTCGTCTCATTAGATATCTCTGTTATCTTTTTAAAATTTTTAAGCTATTGAACTGAAATTATGAGTTGAGGGATCTATTTGAGTTTTAAATTAAGAAGTTTATAAATTGCTATCTTTAGTGCATACGCAATGAAAATTTAATTGTTTTAAACATACATTATTCTTCAAATTTTCATTGTTTTAACTTTAAATTTTAGTATTAGGTTTTTTTTTGTAGGCTGTCTAATATTCTAAGAGTTTGGTAAGGTTTGATAGAAAACTACGGGTTATGAACCAAAAACCTGCAAGAGAAATTGGTAAGGGTAGTTGGAATTGGTTTTTAAAAGAAATGCTTATATCTTCTGGAATATAAGTGATAGTCTCGCAAAAATATGGAAATTAATTTTACATAGTTCGTTAGCTTATTCCTGAATTTTGTAGCTTACTCCCAGCTTTTTACCATGAAGGAAGATTGGAGAATTACAGCTGCAGCATGCATCTTGCATGACAAAATTTACGTAACAATTGTCTCTTATTTTTCAAGAAATCCATAAAAATGTGAATTTTTGAAAGTGTCCCAATACCTTTGGTGATACAGTGTATGTGTTTGAGCTCTTTGTTTCATCTTATAGCAGCAACTTGCCTCCTAACTTATAAAAAAAAATCTTCAATGTTGCATCCTGAACTTTTTGTGGTTCTTGCTAGGTCATAAACAGCTTCCGAACAAACTTTACTTCTAACCCTAGAATTTTCTCTTGTTCCTTTCAGTTGTTAGTCTTTTTTTCCCTTAAGAGAACCTTTTCTTTCTTATGTCCAGTTTTTTTATCAACTTCCATCATTCATTCACACCTATCCTTTATCCTGTGTACTATTGAAAATTACTTTCCTTCTCTCTACACTGATTAAGACATCGGCATGAGCAACTTAAAAAATATCGTCTAGTTTTGAAAGAAAAGCTGTTTTTTTAGTTTGCTGAGTAGATGAGTTTTGGTTTTCTTTAAAAGTTGCTCTTTTTGGAATATCTGTTCAAGTTTTGTTGAAACACTCGGCTTGTCTCTCACTGGGATTCTTGCTCTTTGCCTTTTTTTTTTTTTAAATTCCTGTAATATCACAGTTGAAGCTTCAATTCAAAATGATGGTATGATTTATATCCAAAAGACTTATGTAATCAGAACAGTTAATCCTCTTTCCATTCTGCAACTGACTCACCTAGAAGATGCAAGTAGGCTTTCGATATTCTGGCTTCAATGGTCATTTTAGTCTCAATAATGAATCCAAAGTAAAGTTCTAAAAAACAAACTACTAAGTTTGAAAATAAAATGTTCGTTATACAGCTAAGAACTCGCATATTGGCATAAAATGGGTCAATTTGAACTAACAAAGGCTAACTAAGTATTGTAGGCTGTGCAGTAATATCTAGTACCCTATATGAGGCAGTGAGAAGTAAAGGGATGTAAGTGCCAAAATTTTAAAAAATGGAGATGATCAGTACAAAAAGTAAGAGAACTTCTCTTCTGCTTTGAGGCCAGAAATGGTGCTACTAGCATACTTGCCAACTCTACTGTTTTTAACGGGAGACTCCCATTTTTTGCTTCCATCTCCCAATTTCCCGTATTTTTACGATTTTCTCCCGTTTTTGCAGTTTTTTCAGTCAATCATTAAAAAGTTTCATTTTCTTAACAGATGGCGCCCCTTTCTAGTCATCTACCAATGTCAGGGAATAGGAATTTTTCCGATTAATAACTCATTTAGTAAAAATTTGTTTTAACATGTGCTACCCTATACCTACTTATTTTATTTTTTGTTTTAATTATACAGTGATTTTTTTCCAGATTTTAGTAATTAAATTTTTGTAGCAACTTTTTTGATAGAGACTGGGAATGTAAGAAACTTTAAGCAAATTCTCCTTATTTGGTTTTTCCTTTGCAGTATACTTTTCTTGCTGCTACCAATTAACTTAAATCTGCATAAACTCCCCATTTAATTTTAAATTTAGTATTCATGTTATTTATTAGCATAATTTAATAATTCTGTTGTGAAGATATGTCACTGGTGAATCATCTATATCCTTCTAGTGGAATCTTCTGTTTTTTTTTCTTCGAAAGTTGCCAAGTATGTAGCAGTCCTGTTAGGTGCTGCTATACAGCATGATTTAGAAATTTTTTTAATAAAACCTAGGACTAGAACTTTAAACACGTTTCACTCAAAATTTTATAAAGTCCAGTTACATCCCTTGGCATCTCACTTTGGAAAAACTTTGCATATGTTAGAAACTTTACTGCTGTTGAGCTACTCTAAATAATGTTCAAAAGTGTTAATATTTGGCCTGATTTCTTTTTTCATACAAAGTAACAAAATTAGAGAGTAAGAAGATAATATTTTCATAGTTGAAAAGTAAGCACCACCCTTATTGCTTATGCATCTCTTTTGAATTAATTTGGATAGAAGAGGATTGAGGAGTGTCCGGTGAAATGTCGGCGGGAAATATTCTGGAGTGGAGTACCTCCTTCAACACCCGAAAATTGCACATAAAATTTTTTGTTATAAAACAGTTTTGAATGTTATTGGATTTCCCCAATTCCATGCATGGTTTATAAATGTTAAATTTATTTTCAGGAGGAAACATCTGAGAATTCCACCTCTCCCCAATCCGTTCCGTCAGAACAGGATTGGAGGACCACCCTACTTGCGCTAGTATCGTCCTTCTTCTCCTCGCTGATTCCCGCAGACAACCCCCCAATCGAAGTCAACTGACACTTGTCAGCTTTCATTCTCATTGTAAATACCACAAGTTCTGGATGATGCCATAGATGAAAGAGTTAGCAACCACCTAAAAAATCACCTTGTATCGATTTCGAATTCAACTGCATTGTTTGACAAAAATCACTTTAGTTGTATACCTCACTGAAATAACTTTGGTGTTGTTGCATCATTTAATCACCCCTGATTTTGTTTCACCAATAGTGCTTACAATACCTGCCGCTTAGTAAAATCACATTTCTTCTGACTGCATTTGATTCCATAAGCTGGTGTTTCTACAGTCGAAAAAAATTTAAATGTTTTAGGTTTAATACTCAAAAGGAAAAACAATAATGTTTTGAAAAAAATAAATATGTAAAAATAAAAGGGGAAAAAGGAATTATATTTAGATTTTAAGTGTTTCAAATTACAGTTGACATACATCCATGCCAGAAGTAATTTTTTTTTTTTAATTTACACAAGGATCTTGAACTGTTGGTGCATTATTGTGGAATTCACAGAATTTGAAAATAAAGATTCAACATCATTTTGCATTCAAACAATGTTGAATCTTGACTTTAAAATTCTGTTAATCCCACAATAATGCATCAATACTTCAGGATTCTTGTGAATGTACTTCTGGCTTCGATGAAATGTCAACTTCCTTATTTCGAAGTACATCATATGACCATAAAGCATTTTTCTCACATCTATTGAAAAAAAAATAAAATAAAAATGGCACTACCATTTCCTCATCTTCCGTGACTGATTTTTCCACTTTTTGGCGTGACATAACTTTAAAATTTATTTTGTCTATTGCAACATATTGCTGTTGTCTTTTCCAATTTTTAACATACAATCTCTGAAAGCTCGACTTTACAAAACGGCAATAGTTCTTTCATTAAAGGATGGTTTTGACAGATTTTCACATTGTAATTATGCTGTTGTTCCATATTTGAGTTTTAAAAGCAGCCAATTTTATAAACTAGTGATTTTATAAGTGGCGGTTTCTGTATTCTTTTAATTTAATACAGGCACAAGTGCTGTGGGAAGATAAAGTGCAGTATCTGCAAGTTTTTAATTTTTTGCATTCTTGTCATCTATTGTACTTAAGCCTTATTGCACGAGCTTACTTAATTTGTTTCTGCTGAAAATAAAATCAAATTCCAATATTTCCCTATTATAGTCTACGTAATGAGAATAGGTGAAGCAAGGATAAATAATTTTTCCCACTCTCCGCCCATTTCTCTTCTGGTTGTCATGGTTACAGCTCTATAACCCCCCCCCCCCAGCACGTCTGCAAATATGTGCTGCAGACGCAATGTGGGCAAGTTTATAGTGCTGTAGCCATGACAACCAGAATTTGAAAAAGGGTGGAGAGGGAGAAAATTATTTGGTCTTGACATGCTGATTCTTGTTACATATACTATATTTAGGAATTTGAAACTCTGTTCTTTGAATATCCTAAATACTCATTTCTGCAGATACTGCCTTTTAGTTTCCTCTAGCAGATTTATTGCTGAAACCTCTTCATCAAAAAATGTTACCATGTTTCGTGCACTTAAAAGAAAATATACCAACATTTGTAAATATTCAGCTGCATCAAAAAAATTAATTGCAATAGGGCTAAGTTTTGCAGGTTTCTTGTTTGCTGGTTGTGTTATGCTTTTCAGATTCAGTACCAAAGATCTGCCTTATTTTATGCATTAAGATGTATTTTTTCATGTTATGCATGTTTAATTTTAAGTTTGTGCCAATTTAAAGAAAATAAATTATTTATTTATATATACTTTTTTTCTTTCTTTTTCAAACTTGATGATATGAGTGTCAATTAATAATGAAAATGTATTGAGATAAAAAGTAACAAGATCAATTACACCTTCACAAAGGTTTTTAAAAAAGTTTTTACTAGTAAAGAGTAGTAATAGTTTTATGGCTTTCTGTGAAACAATTTGTAGTATTTTGGAATGGGAGACCTCTAAAGCAATATTCAAAATTAAAAAAAAAAAAAAAAAAAAATGGTCAAGGTTGCTACAAAAAGTCAAATACAAATACAAAAGTGACGACCAGCAACAGGCTCTGGGCCCAGCTGGACTGCTGCTAGTCAATTTACAATCCCCAGTGAAGATCAATGGCCCTCTTAAAACTATCTACTCCCTTGCTCATTACCACCTCTTCCGGTAAACTGTTCCAAGGTTCCACTATCCTGCTAAAATAATAATTTTTCCTAACATCCATGTTAGCCTGAGATTTAAATAGCTTAAAACAATGACCCCTTGTCCTGCTTTCAGTGCTAAACTTCAGTCCCGTAACATCTTTCATTTTAATAAATTTAAACAACTGAATCATGTCCCCTCGGTCTCTTCTTTGCTCAAGACTATACATTTTTAGCCTTCTAAGCCTGGAATCATAGTCTAAGTGAGAAAGCCCATTTATTAGCCTTGTAGCTCGCCTTTGAACCCTTTCCAATACATTAATGTCTTTCTTAAGATAAGGAGACCAAAACTGAACAGCATACTCCAAATGAGGTCTTACCAAACTTCTATATAAGGGCAGAAGAACTTCTTTAGATTTGTTTGAAATAGATCTATTGATAAACCCAAGCATCTTATTGACCTTGTTACTAGCAATGCTGCACTGTTGGCTAAACTTTAAATCCAGACTTATTAAGACCCCCAGATCAGTAACTTTGTCTGCCTGACTAATGACTGAACCTTGCAAATAATAACTTGTATACTTATTTCCATGCCCTAAATGTAGCACTTGACATTTCCCAACATTAACAGCCATACCCCATTTATCAGCCCACCCTGTAATATGATCTAGATCCTCTTGCAGCTGTTTTGCTTGTTCTTCATTTTCTACAGTCCCCATAACTTTGACATCATCAGCAAAACAATTCATGTTCCCAGAAATATTTTTGTGAATATCGTTCATAAAAACAATGAACAAAACAGGCCCTAACACTGATCCTTGAGGAACCCCGCTTAAAACCTCACTCCAATTAGAATAATTTCCCCTTACAACTACCCTTTGTTTCCTTCCGGTCAGCCAGTTTTTTACCCAAATGAAAGTTTTCCCTCCTATTCCTATATCAGCTAATTTGCTAAGTAGAGCAACATGCGGTACCTTATCGAAAGCTTTTTGAAAATCAATGTAAACAATATCTACAGGCTTCTTATTGTCCAAAGCCATGGTAACTTTGTCATAGAAGTGTAATAAATTAGTTGCACAAGATTTGCCTTTCCTGAAACCGTACTGAAAACTAGACAATAGATTATTAGTCTCTAGAAAATTTACTATCTTAATTTTTATGAATGTTTCAAAAATTTTGCTTACCACCGAAGTTAGACTCACGGGTCTATAATTTCCCGCACTCCCTTTAGACCCTTTCTTGAAGAGCGGTGTAATGTTAACCAGCTTCCAGTCCTCTGGCACTGTCCCCGAGTTATAAGAAGCATTGAAAATATTTACGATTACATCTGCTAATTCCTCCGCACATTCAACTAAAATTTTGGATAAATATTATCAGGTCCCGGAGCCTTAGTCTCTTTAATTTTTTTCAAATGAAGTAAAACGTCATCCCTGGAAAATACAAAGTTCTCAAGCTGTACTATAGCTTGTGTCTTGTTGGTGTCAACTGTTAAGATACAGTTATCGTTAAAAACACTCGAAAAAAAGTTATTAAGAACATTAGCAATATCACTATCGTCCTGAATTAAAATTCCGTGCTCATCAACCAGTGGCCCAATATGACTATTTCGAACTTTCCCTGAATTAGCATATGCAAAAAACCTCTTGGGATTCCTGTTTATGTTATCTGCCAGTCTTTGCTCCAACTCTCTTTTCTGAATCCGTACCAAATACTTAAATTTACGCCTTGCCTCACAATATTGGAGCCTATCTGCACTGTGACCAGTTTCTCTAAACCTATGAAAAGCAGCTTGCTTGTAATTTAGAGCCTTTTTAGTTTCCCTGGAGAACCACATTGGCCAAATTTTAGTGTTGACACCCTTTCTCCTAAAAGAAACATGATCCCCAACCGTTTTCGCTAGCTTTTCCTTAAACTCTGCCCACTGAAGATTCACATCGCTATTGTCCAATCCAGAAGAAAAAACTACTTTCAAACTCTGCCGAATTGCCACAAAATCAGTATTTCTGAAATTGGGCACAAACCTAAAATTCTCTACTTTGTGCGTATCAAATTTAATCCCAAACTTAATACTGTTGTGGTCACTGTCTCCAATGTGTTCCCCTACACATAACCCCTGAACAGAATCTTCCATATCACAGAAAACGAGATCCAAAATCACATCCTGTCGAGTACCCTAAGTTACAATTTGATCTAAAAAACAGTCACCAATTACTTTCAAAAATTCCTCTTCTCTGTTATTACTATGGTAAAAATTATTCCAATCAATTCCTGGAGAATTAAAATCTCCCATTATAATGACTGACCCCTTGCTTGAAATGTCACTAATAATACTAAACATCTGTTCATCTTGACCCTGGCTTAAGTTGGGTGGCCTATAAATGTTCCCTAAACGTAGTTTATTGCCCTTATTGCTCATCAACTCCAGCCAAATCATATCAATCTCATTAGGTTTATCATTAATTACCAATTCATTGCAAGTTAAAGTGTCTCTGACATAAAATAAGACCCCACCACCTCTTTTACCTACTCTATCTTGCCTAAACAAATTATA
The DNA here is from genome assembly GCF_026930045.1 of Uloborus diversus. NCBI lineage: Eukaryota > Metazoa > Arthropoda > Arachnida > Araneae > Uloboridae > Uloborus > Uloborus diversus. The sequence goes on from NC_072739.1 coordinate 139,052,944, forward strand.
CCCAGCGATAGATAATAAATCATCATCGCTTTCGGTAGCCCATGTCTCGGTAACTCCAATAATATCCAACCTCTCGTCTATTGTTATGCTTTTCAATTCTTCCATCTTGTTCCTAATACTAGGAGCATTTGTATAAAAAACCTTAAGTAAGCTCATCTTATTTTTATTTAATGCTGCTCGATCATTTGAATCCCAACTGTTAAAATCTTTTCTCTTACTAGCCACCCTATTTCCGTTTATACTAAAATCCCAATAGTTAGTACCCATTCGAATACTGCTCCTTAAAGCTTGCCCCCCATTCCAACTTAGTTTTTTGATTCTGAATCCTCTAAAACCAAACCACTAACCATTTTGACCCCCGTAGAGCTCAGATGCAGGCCATCCCTAGCAATCCAATCTCGTTTACATTTACTTCACACATCAATAAACCTGATACTACGCTTAACGCAAATTTCCTTGAGTAGCAGGTTCATACACCTAGCCCGTTGGTTTAACCAACTCCTATGCACTCCATATCTGGGAAGCAAACCAACCACTTGAACATTTGCCGAACAGTTGGTTGCTTTGTCCAACAGGGAATCCCATTTCTTAGTAAACTCATTGTTGTTACTATGGCCTATATCGTTAGTTCCCACCCACAAAGTAACTACATCCTCTTTATTAAATACCCCCTTCTTTTCAGCAACCCTATTTACATCTCTCACCCGAGCCCCTGACAAACAACATCTAGCCACCTTACGTCTAACTCTGCCTATTGAGTTTCCCACCTCACGCACCATTGAATCTCCCAAAATTATACCCTTTGTTTCCCAGTGCAAATGAAATCCTTCTCTGAATCATCCTTCCCCTTAAACAAGCAGAACATCTGACATAGATCACAAGAAATCCACTTGTCCCCTTTACCACTTTTAACCTCCTTCATTATGCATATAACCCCCATTCTAGCTCAAAATGATACACTTAAAAGTCAATACAAAAATGCAAAATTGAAGAAATAAAACTAATTATTAGAATTAGAAAGCATTGGAAGTAAAAAGTACAAAAATTACAAAATCCTAAGACAAGCAGTAAATTAAAATAAACAAGTTACACACTTAACAGAGCACTTAGGCTCAACAACAAGAAATCAGCACATTTTAGGCTTAGCTACAAAGAATAGAAAAACACTTTAAGAAAGCAAATAAATCGAAAATAAGACTTAAAAGCACAAAAATACTTAATTATATGATAAAATACAATAAAAATACTGAAAATAAAGCAGTAAAATAAACAATTACAGTAAAAAATTACTTATCTCAGGAGCAGCAAAATATCACCCAAGCAACACTAGCGCTCTCTATCGGCGATATCCACTTCTTACGTTGTTCAATGAAAAAATCTTGCAATTCAATCCCTCTATTCTATTTCTAAACAATGCCCAAGGGAAACCCTTCATGATAAAATGATGATTCTACTTTGCCATCAGACTAACTGGAGTTTTTTTTTTGAGGGGGGGGGGGGTCATAACAGTTGTAAATATAAACATCAAAAATACTGGGTGGGCCGTCATGACTAGAAGCAAAGTCATGCTTCTAGTCATGACGGCCCACTGTCAGACTGGGGGACAGTCTGACTGTCCTAGACTGTGTAAGGTTTTAACCATGAACATGTTCATATAATTTCGCCCCAGTCATTAAGTTTGAAAAACAAGTCAATTTTAGCAGGGAAACCAGTTTCTACAGCACATTTAATCAAAATAAAAAGCGAACATTAAGCGTACTTGTAGTTACATTCTTGTTATCATAATTTAAAATTATCTATATGAATTTAAAAAAAAAGAAGTTAAGGGCTATAAATTTGATTCGGATAAATGAGATTCTACTAAATTTAAAGGGCTTGGAGCAAGAATGTGATATGCTACATAATGCAAATTTTTCAGTTGGCCGATTTCCAATTTATAAAAAATATTTAAAATTTTTCAAAGGTTTTATAAATTCTATATTCTGCAATACTAAAACCAGATATGTTTCTCTCCAAGTGACATAATCCATTGTCATGTTGATTTCAATCTTAGTTTTGAGAAACAAAAGAATGGATCGAAAAGTCACTCCTTAGGGCTTGTCTCATTTCTGTCCCGAGCCCTTCATTTGTCTCTTTTCTCACTAAATGTATGCAGAACAAAATCAGTATATCAATAATAGCTATTAGTGAAAACTCTTCGTTTAAAATCTCATTAATAAAAAGAAAAAATAAATAAAATTTCATTTGAGAATTTGCAAAAATCACATTTTACTCAAAATTGATGGTTGATTGATGATTTGACAAATTGATAATTTTTGGTAATTTGGACAAAGAAAGCTACTGATTAGATTTTGTAATTGTGAAAGTTGTATGTATGTTTTTATTAAGAAGAAAAAATAACATGGATTGAATATGTCTTTAAATATTATGTTTACTGAGAAAATATAGCTATTCAATACATTTAAATTTTAATCAATTTTACCCATTTTTCCAGAATTTTTTTGAAAAAGAAAAAACCAATTCCTTCCCCTTTTTAAGAGTAAAATCTGCTTTAAGTTAATCCTTGAATGAATGCAAACGATCTCTAACCATGGCGACAAAAATATGTCATCTTAATAAATATTAAAACCACAAGTAGGTTATTCTTGTTGTCATGTCAACCTGAAAAAGTCACAGCAGCATCAACTTTGGTCAAGTGAAGATAACAAGCAATTCGTGATTGCTCGATAAATATATAAAGGTGACTGCAAATTCCACCTCCATAATAGTGTTACTGATCACAGGACTCCCATTTGTGAGATTCTTTAAGGCAGTTTTTTTAGGATCAAGGGGAAGCGAGAAAGGATAATTTTAAAAATTTTGCTACTTGTTGATTGAGATCTCAATTCTGTGCATTTCATGCCTTTATTTTGTAAATATGTAGGTAGGGGAATGTGGGGTATTGTGAAATAGTTCAGATGCCTTACTTTTTTTTTAATTTAATAAATTGTAAATGTGTTCTGAACATTAATCTACATGAAGAAAGAATAATACAATATTTTATAATAAAACTTGCATTGAAACTTGATTTTTAATTTTTGGCAGTAAATTTGTGCTTCTAAAAAAATTTGGAATTTTTTTTACTTTGTTTTTTCATAGGGCAAAGTGGAAAAAAAAAATTGAATGAAATATTTTTGGTTTGATTATTAAATACTAGCAGTATCCACAGTCTGTGCTAAGAATTTAAAGTCCATTGAATAAAAAAAAAATCCAAGCCCCCCCCCCCCCCCTCTGATGTAAAATGATCATTTTTCTTCATCTAAAATTCATAAACACCTTTTCAAAAAACCTATTAAAGTCTCTTTGAAAATTAAAACTATTTGCCAAAACACAGAATAAGATGAACCAAAACACATAACAAGGGAACACATACTCTCATTGCCCATTTTGTCGGAAAATAACAAAAAGCATGCTTTTATGTTAATTCTTTATTTTTTCAAAATTGGTGGGGGGGGGGGGGGTTATTGATCACCCGTTTGAAGTTCCTTAAATACGGGCCTATCTATCTCTTACTGACCATCAACCTATATCGACCTCCATATTTATCTACGATATATCTATTAGGGTGCGTCTTATTTTTTAAGATGTTATTTTTTCATGAGGCACCCTCTCATTTTGTTCCATTGGATGAAAAAAAAATTCACATATCTTAAAAACAAAAATTGAATAAAATTTGGAGGTTGCTACCATTGCTGCAAAATTCGAAATCTATTTTTTTTTTTGCATCGATTATTAAAATATTTATTTATGTTATCTTTTTGTTATTAATTTTAATTATTAATAAATTAGATTGTTACTGACTTTGAAATTATTTCATATTTTATTAAATCACGTTAATTAACTGTAGCTACAATCAACTCTCAACCTCTTAACTAACTGCTGGTTAGCAACTCAAAGAAACACAAGTTGTCAGTTAAGAACTCAAAAAGAAAATTAAAAGAGTTCTATTTCAATAATCAAAAACAAAATTATTGGAATCCATCATTAGATTATTTGCTTGACCTTGCTCTTGTTGATGATACTTCACGCAAGATTTCATTTCCAAGCGAGATATTATTTCTAAATGAACGAAAACTAGGAGGACAAGGCGAAATTCGTAACAAATAAATCTCTATTTAAAAAAGCAACAGAACTTGCGTGAAAAGAAGAAATTTTGAGAGAAAGAAAATCATGAAGAATCTGAATCAACTGTAGTGAAAGTATTTTTTTTAAGCCTCTGTTGTAACTGAATAACACTTTGACTGATTCTGAAGAACAAGAATTTTCAATAAAGTTTATCTAGATTTGGTCTTTTGTTGAGAAGCATTTTCACTTACAAGAAGGAATTTGTTGCTTCAAGTAATTTTATTTGACATCTACTTTTCATTTCTGAAGAGACACAAACTCCAAATTGGTCTCTTTCTTAAAGAAACCTAAAAAAACAACTTCTCCAATGAAACACTGAACAGCAGATGTTGCAGAACTAAAACCAAAGGAAAATAAATGGAGGATTTAATTACTAAAATTCAAAATTTTCACCATAAAGGTTTTTTTATCAAGTTTTTTGAAGAGATATCATCAAATAGTTTGGATGATGAGTAGCAATCAGAAAAAGGCTTGTATATTTTACATTACTAGAAACGAAGGGGAAAAAATTACAATATTGGTGGGTGTAAAAGACTGAAATTGTAAACCAATGATATGAAAGGTGTAGTGGAACTTTGGCATGGCTTTTGTTTGACATTATTACACAGCAGAGCAACCATGAAATGCTTATTATTTTTTTTGTATGTATAGGAAATAGGCATTTGGGTTATGTTTCTACCTTAACTAACCCAATTTCATGTTGATGTCAAATACTGTAATAGAAAATTGGGAATATATTTTTACTCTAATTTTTCACAACGAAGGTAATTTTAATCGCTGGTAGCAACCTCTAAATTTTGTTCAAATTCTCTGAAACTTTTAAGTGGGTGCTTTTTCATCAAAAGGAAGCAATTAAAGGGGTGCCCCATAAGAAATTCCAAAATTTTTCAAAAAGTGCATTATAAGACGCACCCTAATATCTATATGATCTATGCATATCTACCTCTGATGCTATCTTTTTCTATGTACATAAAACAGAAGATCATGCAAAAACCGCGCACTTTATTTATTTAATTAAAATAGCATAGCATTAAAAAAAAAAAAGCTCTTTGTTCCCGTAATGTGCAAAAGATTTAAAAAAAAAACAAAAAAAAAACACTGCTTTTCAATTCACTGAAATATATAATGTTAAATACAACAGCAAAACGTCGGGGGGGGGGAGATGAATAAATTACATAAAGGGAAAGGGAAAAAAAAAGAAACAATAGCAAGCGCTGCAGTTGGATCACATGGTCATGCAATAAAGACATCGTAAATTGAAGATGGCTAAAACTTTGACAATGCTATGCTTGGAAGTCGCCCCATGCTTCACACTAAAAAAATTGGAAAAATTTAATTTGAATTTTGACGTGTTGAATTCAAATTATGTTTTTTGCAATCACAAGTGTGTGTGTGTATGTAGGCATGTGTGTTTGTGTCCAGGCATGAGTGAATGGGTAGATATGTGTGTGTGGGGGGGGGGTATCTGGGTGTGTGTATGTGTTTGTGTGTGTAGGTGTAGGATATGGACGCAATCTCGAGACGGCTTTCGCTAGAGGAGCAGCATTGTGAGGAGCCGGTCGACGGTGATGCTGCAGAGGGTGGCGGGAGGAATTGTGATTGCTGAAAAAAAAAAAAAAACTATTGCGTATTTTTGAAAACTTTTTTTCTGAAGAAGCTGAAATGGTTTTACTATTACGTAGTTAAATTTTAGAAAAAAGGCCTTTATGGGTCATTCTCCAGAAAACGTAACTTTTGAACGCAAATATTTTTCCATTTCTAAACCTTGTTTTCTTTTTTTTCATTCATAAAAGTGTTATCTACTAGAATTAACCATAAACACTGGCCCAGCTAAGTTCCAATTATTTTACTCATGAATAATAATAATTAAAAAACGCCTTGTTTACGGAAATAAAAAAAAAGGAAACATTTTTTAATGTTTGAGGACAATTTTAATATCAAAGTAGTCATTTTGTTAATTGTGCAAACAATGAGCTATTTTAATGATTAGCGGGAATTTAATATTAAACTCTTAATTGTAGTCTGGCTTAATTAGTAGTTATCGTTTTAGTTCAAATATATGTCAAAAATAGTATTTAGTACATTTGAGAATATACTGATAATTTATAAGTGTGGTAGAATGCCTAAGATTGATGTATTTACCCTCCATCATTTATTTTCACCTTACAAATAATGACATTGATAACGTCTGTCACGGAGGCGTGGAATTTTCCATTAATATAGGCCTAATGGATACTTTTTTTAGGGAAATATGTTTTTTCTTCGTTGCTACAATCTGCACATGTCAAGCAAATGAAAACATGTTCACTTCTTTTTTTACATTAATTTACGTCCCTGAAATTTAAGTTCACGGAGGTGAGAAATCAGAATAACCACACTAAGTTTTTACAGCAAAATCTATCTTCTTGTTTTTTGACATCTCACAACTTCAGCTATGGCTGAAAATAAACAAGTGGGACCCTTGTATCATAGAAAATAAAATTTGATGTCATTACTGCCACCTGTTAATCAGGAATGGCATTTTGTGTTTAGGTAACGGAGATGAGAATTTTTTGTGTGACATGACTACTTATCCTAAAAAAACGAATTAAAACAATAAAAAATTTAAATATACTTAAACAATTAGTATTTGAGACACTTGTGAAAGGAATAAAAAATAAATATGTATATACTTTTAATTAAACAAGTTAAGCAACATAAACAGACACAAGGTGTGTGACATGCCATGGGGGTGAGAATTCACATATTGTGAACCAAAAATATATTAAAATAAAAATTATTGTCAAAAAATTGTTGACAGGTTAAATAGATACATTTTTGATGAAATTAAAAAGCATTGTTAAATAAATTGTTCCTTAAGAGTTTTTCTGTAAAAAGCATGTGACAGAAAAGCTACACTTTTTGAAGAATGACCCTTGTACTTTTTGCGGGATGAGTTTATAAAATATTGAATCCAGGAAAAAATGCGAAATGAAGGATTTTTTTTCGAAAATTCATAAAAAATACAAAAATTGCTTTATCTGCAAAAACGTTTTTTTCATACATTTTAGTACAAAAAGTATTTTTCTGGCTCTATCGTTTCAGGTTCTGTGGGGTAAAAAATACTAAAACATTGAAAAAAATTTTTCTAATTAAAATATCATACAAATTATGCCTATTTTAAGGAATGCCTCCACAAAAAGAATTTTTCAATTCGAACCAGTAGTTCCTGAGATTAGTATGTTCAAACAAACAACCAAGCAATTTCTTCAGCTTTCTATTATTATAGATATTTTTGATCAAATAAATGGGTAAATAAAATAATGAATGAATAAATAAAAACAAAATGAAACAAGAAACGCAAAAAAAAAAAAAAAAAAGTTAATAGTATGTAAGAAAAAAAAAGTGAATGGAATAAGGAAATAAATGAATAAGTAAGGTAGTTATGAAGTGTATGGATTTCTGATGGTTCGTATCCGGCTCGACGGACCATGTAAATTCGATGGCCCGCAAAGGAATAAGCGTGGACTGTATAATTTTAAGTAACTATTTTATTTTTGTTTAAATTCAGCAAACTATTAGCGCTGTTAACATGAAAACAAAAGACACAGGTACATATATATATATAAAAATGAATGTCTGTATGTCATCCATGAACTCAAAAACTACCCGGCAGATTTGGCTAAAACTTTCACCGTTTGTTATTTTTAGTACTGGGAATGTTTATAGACCAGTTCGAAAAAAATCCGCTCGATAGTTCCTTTTTTATTCCAATTTAAGTCACAATCCATTGGATAAATACGATTAAAATTATCGGCTGCAGAAATTAATTCGCGTGAAAGATCTCATCGATAAGAAGTAAGCTGTTGCCATTTTTCTTGAGTTTGAACAAATAAATTCTTTCTTTATTGTTTTATGGTTTTTCATGCAACGGGGGGATTTAAAACTTTTTCTATTTGATATTTTTAGCGATTGATTGATCTTGCAAACTGTGTGAGTACAAAATTTGAGTATAGTCACGGCTTCACTTGATACCTGGACCGATTATTATGAAAATTGCTATATATATGTATTTTTCCACGGAGAAGGTGCATAATATGCTCATTGAAGCCACTCGCCACCAGTTGGCACTGCAGAGTAGCAACTTCTGCCCCGTTCAACCGATTGTCATGAAAATCAGTATAATGATGTATTTTTTTGTTGGCGTAGCAACGCGCGTCGGGTACAGCTAGTTTCACATAAAAAAGGGTTGAAAGACAGAACACATAACTTGCAATGCTGAAAAAGTTCATACAGTTCGTGGCCAATAGGTAATGAGAAAACAATAAATAAATGCAAAGGCTTTGCACAACTATCAGGAGGAAAGTTGGATATTTCATTTACATCATTAACAAAGTGAAAGAATGCTATTAATAAATGATTATGTAAGTGGGGCGGTAATTTACTGAATGAACTATCTCACTTTGCCCCGCTTGCACTTAACTAGCTGTTCAAAACTTTTAATATACAAGTAAGCCCATGGGTGGATTTATGGGGGGGGGGCAATGCCCCCCCCCCAGTCTTGGGAGAACTTTATACATACACCTTCCAAAATCTTAGAAGAAAAAATTATGATTTTTTTTCTTTTTTGAATAGTTCAGAAGCGAAAATGAAGAGAATAGCGACTGTCTTTTTCTAAAGGGGGGGGGGGGGGTAGAAACCATACAATGTATTTCAAGTAGTACATTTTTGAGGAAAATATTTTTTTTTCTTCGTTGCTACAATCTGCACATGTAAAGCATATGAAAACATGCTCACTTATTGTTTGACATTAAATTACATCCATGAAATTCAAATTCACAGAGGTGAGAAGTCACAGTAACCACAATTAGTTTTTAAAGCAAAACCTATCTTCTTGTTTTTCCACAAAAATTTCACAACATCTTTATGGCTGAAAGTAAACAAGGGGGCCCCCTTGTATCATGGAAAATAAAATTTAATGTCAAGACTGTCACATGTTAATGAGGAATGGCGTTTTACGTTTAGGTAACGGAGGTGAGAATTTATTATGTGACACGAATCCTTATCCTACTAAAACACAAAATTAAATATACTTAAACAATTGATATTTGAGTCACTTATGAAAGGAATAATAAATAAATAAGTATGTACTTTTAATTAACCAAGTTATAAAGCAGCATAAACAGTCACACAAGATGTGGAAAGGTGCCCATGTAGGGGGGCTCAAGCCCCCCGTTGAAATTATAACTTCCTTGCATTTAGTGCTTTTTTCTTTGCAAAAATGTATGAACATTTCTTTTCCAGCCATTAATGAATAAGGTATTGAAAATATCAAATGTTAATATCTCTATTATGTACTGAAATCGGTTTCCATGGTGAAAATATTCTGCTTAAACATGAGCCCCCCCTTATGAAAATTTTTGAGCCCCCCCCCTTAAAATTTTGCATATGGGCGCCCTTGAAGGTGTGTAACATGGCACGGAGGTGAAAATTCACATGTTGTGAACAAAAAAAAAAAAAAAAGTAAAAAATTGCTGGCAGGTTTAAATAGATATATTTTTGATGAAATTAAAAAGCAGTGTTAAATGAATTGTTCTCGAAAGGCGTGTGATTCAAAAGTTACACTTTTTGAAGAATGACTTATAAGTGAAAATATCGGACTGAATGAGCTATGTATTCAGCTGCAATACTTAAAATAATCAATGATTATTTCAACAAATTAGAATCTGAAATAAAGATTAAAAAAAAAAGGTATTATCTTTAAACTAAAAAAGCTATAGCTTAGAGCACCTGCTTTGTTGAAGGCCCCCAACTCCCAAAAATTTCATGATTTTGTTCCTTAACAAAAAAAAAAAGTACTTGAAAAAATACATTTTATTTTAAAGTGCTTGAAAACTTTAGAAAAGTGTGGATACAAACCATAAATCATAGTTCTCACGTTTCTGTAACATATTACTTGAGATAAATTGTTGTGAATCACATGTTTCATATCTTGCGGTTTATTTAATCCCGAATACAGGGATGGATATTTTGGAAATTCTAATGTACTGCTTGATTTTATCTCACTTCTAATGCATATTGTTAATGTGTTCTGCACGAGAGAAAAAAAAAAAACTACTATTTCTTTTCGTTTTCTGCACTGCTTGTAATTGAAGAAAAAAGTTGTTGAAATAAAAAATCAATATGTATTTTTTTCTTTTAAACTCAAAGTAGTTGTATCTTACAAAGTTAGAACAATACTGTAAAACTAAAATCTAGTACTAAATTTCTGACTGGAAATTTGGACTGGAAAGGGCAAATGAAGCCCAGAATAGTTTTAATTGTTCTCGAGTCCTTGAAACGGATTAGATGAGTTTTTGAAATTCCTAAGCAAAGAGTGCTTCAAATTTATTTCTTATCAAGTGTATAAATTATGAATTGTTCAAATGGGCAGCATATTACTCTCTTGTTACTTATTTTCCAAACCTGCACACCATTTTCTTTTAAAGCACTTTTTACTTGATCATTTTGTATTTAATTTATTGCTGTAGATGTGGGTGTGTTGAAGGCGTGATCAAAAACTAATTAAATTGAACCAACAGCCGATGTAAGCTAATAACAATGCATAACCTTCTATTCTCCCTCGCTTTTTCTCTCTGAGGACTGCTGTCACTCATTTGCCAACGCGAAAACAATTTTTACTGTGTATTATCGTAATTCGCATAAGAGTAATTTGCTATTTTTTTCTGAGATTTTTGTGGTTCCAATTACCCCTTATAAAGCTTAAAAATACAGAATTTCATATCTATTTTACAAATTCCTCCGGAGGAGAAACCCGCTGACCCCTTAAAATTGGGGGCACTACTTAAAAGGGACACTATTTCCTATCATATACCAAATGTATAATGCATAAATGGGGGGGGGGGGGTAAAATATGGCCATTTTTGCCACCAACAGAAAAGCTGGGACTACAAAAAAGAGACTCAAAACCTGAAATAGCTTAGGGTCACGTGAAGTCTATATAGTAGGGGGGCATATTACATTCCGTGGGAAATTTCGTGAGGAAATTGTGAGACCAATTTTAATATATTCCTTATGGTCTATATAACTTTTCCTCACCGGGTGTTTTGCTCGGATTTGTGTCAGACGGCCTGTATGACGTCATCAATCCAAAATGGCGGCTTTGATGAGTTTTTAAAGTTATGAGTTTATTTTTGGGTATTTTGTGATAATTTTTCTGGTGAATTTACTTGATTAATATTCTATTCACCTTCTTATTATAAATTAAAAACAAAATATTTGATTTATTTGTGTATTGACTCCTTTTTAAAGAAAATTCTGATAAATCCTTTTTTTTACCTTGGCACATTCTAATTAGCAACTTAAAAGTATCTCGGGTGAGCTTTCGCTGTTAAAAATACTTTTATTTTTCAGGCTAAGATCACTAAACATTAGTACAGTCGAACCTCGTTAATTCGAACACGATTATAACGAACTACTGCTAAAGCGAAATACATTTGCGGACCGAGTCCTTCTGTTGAAAATCACTTAACACACTCAACACTATTGTTTTTCAGATAAAACGAGCTACTGTTGGGACAAATTTACTTAGAAGGTCCCTTTGAGTTCGTTTTAACGAGGTTTGACTGTGCAATCGTTTAACAGAATTCCTAATAACCTGTATAACTGCGCCTTACGAGGAGCTTTTCTTACATCTTTTAGAGCGCGCCCCAGTAACGCAAAACAGTCCCCTGAACCTGTTATTCATATTCCAAACTGGTCCGCGTACAACTCTATAGTTAAAAAACAGCATATCACTGAAACTCGTGTTTGTGTATTATCTCTCATCGATAGTAGCTCATCATCAACACAGCTTCCTTTCATTCAGAAACTGGAAGACGTAACTAAATATATTTTAGGGGAAAATTCACCGACAGTAGTCACCATGGATATTGGGTTATACAAACCAGTTTTAAAACTTTTTATGGCAAACAAAAACTTGTCCCATAATTGGATTATTAGACCTGGTGAATTACATACGATTATGGCTATGTTGCTAGCAATTGGGTTATATTTAGATGGTACAGGTCTCGACGCCACTTTGAGTTAGACAGTGAAACTGTAGTGTCAAAAATTCTTGCAGGAAAGTGTGTTAGACGGGCTATAGAAGCACATTCTACGTTAAGGGTTGCACTATTCAAATGTTATCTCGATGCTTTTTATACACACAATGAAGAAATTAAATTTCAAAGCGATTATAAAGTACAAAAACTAATCAACTGCTTTCAAGAAAAAGAGTATGGTGAAGCAAAAGAACTTCACTCAAATGTAATGCAGATATTAATAGATTTTAAAATACATAAAAAAATGAAAGATTTTGAGGATACAGAATCAAGTGGAAGACCAATATTTAAACTTGCTTTGTTATATATGCATATGGTTGATACTATACTACTTTTTATACGGTCTGTTAGGTCTGGAAATTGGGAATTACACATTTCTTCATTGGAAGCTTTCGTTCCCTATTTCTTTGCTTTGGATTTAACAAATTATGCAAGTATGATATCATGGTACCTGACTGATATGAAACGTATTAAAGTTAAGCATCCAAATCTTTGGAATGAATTTATGGAAGAAAATTGGGTTGTTAAAAAGTCTTCTGTACCATTTTGTGCTTTAGGGTCAGATGAAGCTTTAGAGCAAGAGAATAGCAGAATGAAAGTAATTGGTGGAATATTAAATATAACTCATTAAGAAAATTACTTTAGCGCAATTTTTTTTTTTTTTTTTTTTTTTTTTGACCTCTCCAGAGCTGGCAAGGCTTTTTGATAAAACTAAAGCAATGATAGGATTAAATGAATTGTTAAAGAGTAAACATCATCATTTGGCAAGCTTAAGAGGAAAGCGACAACATGAAGATGTGCAATCTATATATAATGCCATCAGAGTATCAACAAACCCTATAACATATAATGGCAGTGAATTTATTAACACAACAACCAAGTCTGTACATAGTGAAGCCACACAAACAGAAGTATTAAGCATTTTAAACAGAGGCCGTGAAATGTACGCCACTTTCAAACGAGAGAGAATTGAAACTGAAAATAAGAACTTCTGGGCTACAATGAAGAAAGAAAAGCTAAATCTATGTAAAAATAGCATGAAGAAAGTTGCGACAAATATAGCTGGCACTGTTCTACAGTTAAAAGCTGATCTATCGTTATTTACCCGTTTGCTGGTTGTATCGAGGAGCCGAGCAGACATTGATTTAAAAGCAGCACTTGGTGCATATGAATTTTCGGCATTTCCACAGTCTATGTTTAATTTGGACGGGTCGATAAAATTGTCCCAAAACAAACCAATTCATGAACAAGTTAATGAAGATTTTTGAGGAATGTGGCTCAGAAAAAGTAGACAGTAGCATCAAAGATTCTTTACCAAACCCCATGAAATACTCAAAAATACCGAAGCAAATGAATAGAAAATCTTACAGTGTTGCTGTTATTGGTGGAATGACTGAGATACAATCAATGAAGAAATCAGAGCTAGTGAAAACATGTAATGATTTAGCTGCACTATTTAATAATAAGATCAAGGAAATTCTTTTAAATTAGGATGAAACACACTTAGTGTTTGACACATATATTAAAAACACGGCTGAAATCTGCCATGCGGAAAAAAAGGGTGAGTACGTTAATACCCATTGAGTTTAAAATAACTGATTCTACTAATATTGAAAATATACAGGTGAAGACCCTACTTTTTCATATAAAAACAAAGGATAATTTGACAGCTTATCTGGCGGATAAAGCTTTAATATACACACGCAGCATTGAAAAAGACCTAATCGTTAGTTGGAGAAGTGAAGCTAAATCATCATTAAAAGGTGTTGTGACTGCACTGCAAAGCAGCCATGAAGAAGCAGATGTTAAAATAATACTGCACTGTCTTCATGCTTCTAGAGAAGGGGCAACCAGTATTCATATATATTCCCCTGACACTGATGTATTTTTATTATCATTGTTCTGGTTAAAATCATTTCACTGCCCATGCTCATTTTTGACTGGTGTAGGTAGTAATCGAAGAATGATCGATCTTACCAGCATTGTGACCGCAATAGGACCCGAAAAAACTAAAGAAATATTAGGACTCCATGCTGTATCAGGATGTGATACAACAGGCTCCCTTGCTAGGAAGGAGATACCACAGGGGCGTAGCTAAGGGGGGGGTTTTGGGGACAAAACCCCCCCGAAAAGTTAGTCTCAAAAAAAAAAAAAAAAAGAGAAAAAGAAGAGAGAAGAGAAAGAAAAAAAAGAAGAAAAGGAAAAAATTCCAAGCGATTACACACACACACACACACATATATATATATATATATATATATATATATATATATATATATATATATATATATATATATATATATATATTATATATATATATATATATATATATATATATATATATATATATATATATGTATATATATATATATATATATATATATATATATATATATATATATATATATATATATTATATATATATATATATATATATATATATATATATATATATATATATGTATATATATATATATATATATATATATATATATATATATATATATAGAGAGAGAGAGAGAGAGAGAGATATAAAAGAAGTAACCCCCCCCGAAAGTCGGGTCTAGCTACGCCACTGAGATACCATCTTTTTCGAAAATTTACAAGACGGCAGACAAGGATACTCTTGATGCTCTGAGTCATCTGGGGTTAACCGAAGAATTTAATGCAAATGATATAGTTGCTATTGAAGGATTTATTTGCTCCGTGTATGTGACTCTGACCAAGATTTCTGACATTGGAGAACTTCGTTGGTTCTCGTTTTCCAAGCAGGAGGCTAAAAATGAAAATTTTCCTCCTACAAGAGCATCTTTGTCCCCATACATTTTAAGAGCGCATTATCAGGTATTAGAGTGGCGTCTTGCTGATCAGCAGCACCCGAATTTACCGTCACCGTTAGACTTCGGATAGGAAAAGAAAGACTACTTCTATGCTCCAGTTATGTGTATACTTCCTTATGCATCTGAATCCATCTTGAAGCTAGTTCGATGCAGCTGTCTAAAGGGAAAATGCATTGTTTCATGTAAATTCAAATCTCAGAACATTTCATGCACTGAACTTTGTGTGTGTGGAGGTGATGAGGACTTATGTGAAAATCACAGCCAACAAAGCGATACTGATGACACTTCAGATGAAAAACTTTAAGTAAAAACTGTGTGTTTTCTCTTAAATCTGTATTTTTTAATTAAAAACAGAGTTTAAATAATTTATTCATTGATTAGAGTACATAAAATGTAAGTAATAAAATTGTTATTGTTTCCGATATTAAGTTACTGAAGTTGGAAATTTTTCTACATTAAAAAAAAAAAGTTTCTTATAACCCCAAAACACGTGTATGCAAATAATTTTACATGTTTTTATGGAATAATAAATTTTATTTTATCATACAAGCTTTCCAAAATATTTTTTAACTGCTATTAGTAACTAAAAAAAGTTCATAAAATCTGAATCGAAAATCAAACAAAAAAAAAGTATTTTATCTGGACAATTTGTTTTTAAATTTGAAAAGTAATCGTATTAAAATATTAAATATGTAATACAAGTGGAAAAAAAATCATAACAGGCCTCAAAAACGTGTTAAAACCGAGAATTTTCATCAATATCTAGTGCAGCCGCCATCTTGGATTAATGACGTCACACAGCCGTCTGACACGAATTCAAACAAAACACCCGGTGAGGCATAGTTATATAGGCCATAAGGAATGTATTAGAATTGGTCTCATAATTTCCTCACGAAATTTCCCACGGAGTGTCTTTTACCTTAAGTATGCAACTGGACTAATAAATCTAGCCTTGATTACAACTAATATTGCTCAAAAAAAAAAAAAAAAAAAAAATCCTGCCCCCGCCCCCCAGGAACTCAGTCCTAAATCCGCCTATGAGTAAACCTAATATTAAAATAATAAATACAGCATCAAATATTAGTAGGTCTCAGTTAATGTTTAATATGTTAATAACAATAACTATCAGTTAATAATAATAAAAATAATTTTTGATTTATAACAAAATATTACAATAGGAGTATCAGTTTTTGAAAATTGCTTGTATTATCATGTTCTTGTATTTTCAATGGGGTAATTTTTTCTTGACTGGAGTGCACTACATGTGTTATTATATAGTTAAAATATTACACCATCTCACTTTGCTCCACATTTCTCTACATGTATCATCTGAATACATTTATATTGTCATAAATAGATTTGCAATCAGTGACGGCTTCGGACTTGAATTTATAGGTGCTGCGACTCTTCAATTTTAAACATACCAAAATTATAGGCAGAGATATAGTTAGGGTTTTTCTCAAGACATGAAAATAATCCTTGACATTTTTAGAGAAGTGAAATATACGAAATGAACAACGACTATAGCAGTGATCAATTCTACAGAAAATTTTAATTTTCTATGGATGAAATGGAAAATGACGAGCGTGTGGCGTTTTGGTTTAGATGTTTAACATTTTTGATCTTAACATTTTTCATTTCTTTTCTTTCCTTTTTTTTTCACGGGTCAAAGTGAAAAATAAAATATCTTTCTAATGAAATATTTTCTGTTCGATTGTAAGGGACATTTTTGATCAAATAAATGATTAAATAAGAGAATGAATGAAAAAATGAAAAGGAAATGAAACAATAAACGAATAAATAAAAAAAAACAACTAAGTTAATGTATGAAAACAAAAAACGGAGTGAATAAAATACTGAATTAATTAGAAAATAAGTGTATGAATGAATAAATAAGGGAATTATTGAATGAAGGAATGTGAATGAAATAATTACTAAATGAAAGAATACGTATGTGATTGAATGTAAATGAAATAATTAATAAACCAATGATTAAAATGATTGTGAATGAAATAATTAATAAACGTATATGATTTGATTAAGGATTGAATAAGTAAATGGAATGAACTATTTCACTTTGCGCCGCCTACATTGTCCGTCCCGCATGCACTTGACTAACTGTACAAAGCATTGAAAATACAAATAAGTTTAATATCATACAAATAACTACTGCACCGAATATTAGTTGCTCTAAATCAATAGTTAAAATGTTAATAGCAAGAACTTTATCATTTATTTATGACAAAAATAATTTTTGAGTTACAAAATATTACAATACTAGTCTTTAAAAATCTCTATCAGAGTAAGGGCAACCGCCTCTAAAAAATCCCATTAGTCCCTCCAAACTTTCTAGTAGGGAAAGAAAAACATTCCTTAAAATTCCCTATAATGATAAGGGCACCTATTTCCAAAAATCTGAGTTAGAATAAGGGTAACAGTTTTCAATTAACATCAACAGACTTATTAAAAATATTTGGTTAAAGATAAAATAGTTTGAAAAACCCCTTTCAGAATTAGGGGAGGGCTCAAAATAACATCAACATTCTCTCTTTTAATCACCATCCAGAAATAGAAAAATAGTTTCAAAAATTTTCCCCTTTCACCAAGTTCTCTAAAAGTCTCCATTCGAATAACGACTTCGTTCCTCTAAATGCATATTAGCATCAATAATTCTAAAACAGCGTTAGCGGTATATCTTTAAGTTCTGTTTAGAACAATGAAAGAAGTGAAAAGTAAAATTTTCCATTTTTAACGCTACTGAAATCTTTGTTTATCTTCTGCCGGCAGTACAGAAAAAAAAAAGATTATAAATCGCGGGGAAAATAACCAAAAGAGCAAACAATTTTAAGTTCTTCAATCACAGGAAAAGCCTCAAAGCAAAAGCAAGAATTTTATTTGTTTACACTCATGAAAAAAATGGCAACAGATTTTTGTTCTCCATGATTTTATTCACGCTAATTAAAGCTGAGCTCATAGCAATTCCGTGACCAGAAACTGCAGACGATACTTTAAAAAATGAAGATAAGCCTATTTAGAATATGGAAAACTTAAAATAAAGATCTAGGGTGTGTTCTAATTGTTCTTGGATTTTCGGGTGAAATTCTCACTGTGCAGCATTTTAAAGACTTTAACATGCTGCAAAACCGAACAAATATGACCTTTTTTCGATGATATACAATCAAATTTATGATTTTCTTTGCAATTATAATAAAAATCATGGAATATCTTTTTTCTAAATGAGAGCCATCCTATGTTCACCCCGGCACCCCTGACAACTTGTATAAAAATTTCATGATGATCGGTTGATTAGTTAAGGCGTGAAAAGGTAACAAATAAGCAAACAAAGTCACTTTTGCATTTATAATATTAGTATGGATCAAGTTTTAAAATGTAAATAGGGATAGGGAGTCTTTATCTTTATCTTTATCTTCTTTACTAATAATGAAGCTGAATGTCCCTCTTTCTGTCCGGATCTCTGGGACGCGCATAGCGCCTAGACTGTTCGGCCGATTTTCATGAAATTTGGCACAAAGTTAGTTTGTAACATGGGGGTGTGCACCTCGAAACGATTTTTCAAAAATTCGATGTGGTTCTTTTTCCAATTCAATTTTAAGAACAAAAATATCATAAGATGGACGAATGAATTACGAAATTATCATAACGTGGAACCGTAACATGGGTACAAGCCAATTGGCGAGAAAATTCACCATACATTATTTGTAAATATACAGGCGAACCAAAAGACCTTTTAATTTTCTATCACGGGCAAAGCCGTGCGGGTACCACTAGTAATAATAAAGGGGACAAAAATTAAGAGCATCGGAATTTCTTTTCTCCCCATTACCAAAAACTAAAAAACAAATAAATATACTTAAAAAAATAAATAAATAATAAAATGTCCTCTCAAATAAATAGTGATCATCACAATAAGAAAAGAATCGTCTGCACAGTTCTTTCATTCTGTTAAAAAATAAAGCAATCCAAATTTTCGTTTATTTCCCATTGTCAGAAAATAAAATAAATTATATAAAATTTTATAATGAAATTGAAAACAAATGAGGCAGAGAGAAGCAAAGGGATGCTAGTGGACATTTTCAAGTTTTGAGTAATACGCGTTTAAAGATAAGGTCCTAGGTAGGCATTCGTTGACATTCTTTTTCTAAATCATGCTGTATAACAGAACCTACTACGGCTACTAGCACTATCTCTTGCACCAAGACAGAGGAGAGGTTCACTTACCATTTGTATTGGCTATCTCCAAGTTTTTCATTTTGCCTTTGAACATCCCTTTGCTTCTTACTGCCTCAAATGATCTCAACAATTATTATTTCACAGTAAAAACGAGATATCGTAGTCGTGGGGTCGAACTTGGATTGATTGTCAGACAAAGGAGCCGGAAAGATTAGTCAAAGGCTTTAAAATTCAAACAGTCGGAGTCGGTCATTTTCCCTCCGAGTCTTTATTTCTGCCAAGGCTGCAGAGTCGGAGTCGGATTGATTTTAAGATAAAGGAGTCGGTGTTGGGAGTAGAAGGCTTTAAAGTTGCAAGAGTTGGATTCGGTCATTTTCCCTCCGAGTTATTTCTGCCAAGGCAGAGCCGGAGTCGGATTGATTTTAGGATAAAGGAGTCGGTGTTGGGAGTAGAAGGCTTTACAGTTGCAAGAGTCGGATTCAGTCATTTTCCCTCCGAGTCTGTGTTTCTCCTAACATTGCGGAGGCAGTGTCGGGCTGATTCTGGGGTACATCAGTCGGAGTCGAAGGTCCTAAAATGATAGGAGTCAGAGGCGGGAGTTGGCCATTTTCCCAATCTACAGCCCTGGTAGAGACATTTGCACTTCGGAATTATTTAATTTTGATTCAGTCAGATTTCTTACTTGCGTCAATGTTACGTCTACGAAAATAGTAGTTTGATTTCTGTAGATTACTTTTTGTCTATTTACTAAGGTTCTAAAAATTCCGGAGTCGGAGTCAGCAATTTTCCCTCCGACTTTGCAGCCCTGCAATATTGTACGTCACTCGGAAGCTATTTTTAAAGTTGTAGAAATTGTTCTTCCTTCATTGTAGTATTTTATGCAATGTTTTTATCGATACAAATCTTCTGACGTAGTGAAGTAAAAAAGAAAGTTTTCAAGAATGTGTAAAAATTATTCCGCCAATTTAAAATAGCAATACTTTTATTAAAATAATTCATTTTACATCTATTTCTGACGTATCTCAAAGTGACTGGAAATTCAGGATAGCTTTGAACCATGGTACTAATTCATTTGAAATGGAAAAATTTTAAACAAGATAAAGTTATTCAAAGAGATGGGAGGATGTTTCAACGCCTCAATTAGCGACAACTGTTTTTTTGGAGGAAAAAAAAAAGGAGTAATTTAAGAATTGCTCAAAGGGATTATAAAAGGCTTCACCATTTCTACTAATTAAAAATTTTGAGCAATGTTCCGATTACTGAAATGGACTGGAGCATATTTCAATGTCTCAATTAGCTGTATTTTTAGCCTACTTTCCCAGTAAAAGTCAAAAAAAGAAGAAAAAAGCATGAAAGAAGGCTTAATGCAACTTAAAAATATCGCGAAAAAGAAAAAAAGTCAAAAATAATTAAAATAATTAAATAAATATCGAAAAATTAAAAATTGGAAAGTAGGGTATTGAGATGGGGGAAAATGTCTGTCGGTCTGTCTGTCTGTCTGTCCCCCCTAATACCTTTTGAATGAATAGTCCGATTCGAACAAACTTTTTTTTGTTCGAAAGATCTCGGCGAGCACACCTCATTCCCTTGTTTGACCTTTTGATTTGAACTATTTTTTGTTCAACTTTGAACTGTTCAAAAAATCTTAACATTAGCGCCTACGGGGAAATTCAAGGCAATTCCGAACTGTGAGGCGAATTTGCATCAAACAAGCTTTGTAGCAAAAAGATTTTGATGAAAAACTTGTATATAAAATATCTTTTGGATTTGAACAATTTTCCGTTCAATTTTGAACAGTTCAAATCCTTTAACAATAGCGCCAACGGGGAAACTGAAAGTCAATGTAGACACCGCACTTGAAAGCGGATTTACTTCAAACAAATTCTGTTCTAAATAACTCTTGACGCCAAACTCCAGACTTCGACTCCGAGAATTTAGGGGCACTTGACTTCGACTCCGACTCCTGTGCTCGACAATTAATCAGACTCCGACTCTCCGACTTCGACTTTGACTTCGTAGTTTTGGCAAAAATTTATACACGGAGGACAAATGACTAACTCCGATTCTTAAATATTCGACTCCGACTCCTTTATCTCAAAATGAGATAGACTCCGACTCCGACTCCGCAGCTATGGTTTTAACTGTGAAATAATTATTGTTGGTACTCAGTTTTTGGCGAATAAACTCGAAGTCTTTTATGTTTCTACATTAAGATATGCGCAGACGATTTTTTTTTTTGACAAAGAAAACTATTTCTTTAAGTTTACATTGTATTGTTTTTTTTGGTTTGTTTTTGTTTTGGTAAGTGCATTAATTCATTTAAAATAATGTTTTTGGCAACAGGGGAAAAAGAAACGATTTTCTTTTTTGATATCATGTATTCATTTTAATGAGCTTATTAATTTTAATTATTATTCTTTCGTTTTGAAAGCTGTTAAAGATTTTTTTAATGGAAAAAAGTGTATTAGCTGCTTTGTTTAAAAGTTGCTGCAATTTTATTTGTTCGTTTTTTTTTTTTTTTTTTTAAAGCATGTAATTTTTTTTAGATGAGTGAGGAATATTTTATTCCTAGAAATCAGCTTAAAGTATTTTAAAAATATGTTTGAAAAAATTTGCGATTTTAGCTATTTTTGAGATTACTGATCAGGTACTAGAAAGTAGTATGGGTATACGGGAAAGTAGGCTCGTCTAGTTCTAGGCAGAACTTCTTGTTAATTATATAAGAGATACTTCTCCTGTGTGCTGTCAAAATTTCTGAAAGTTTGGTAAGCTTTGACGGAAAACTTTACGCGTTATAAGCCAAAAAGCTTCAAATAAGTTTCGTAGTTCTGAAAGAAATGCTTATATCTTCATGAATATCAGCGATAAGTTCTCGAAAGTACGTAAAATAATTATACATAGTAAGGTAACTAATTTATGAAATTTACTGCTTATTCCCAGCTATTCACAATGAATGATGATCAAAACACATTTTTTGTTTTCCAGAATTTGTTGCTGGATCCCTAAACACATAGGTGATATAATTTTTAATGGAAAATGACAGCTAAATCATACTTTTTATGCGACAAAAGTTACAAAGCAATTGGTCTTTTATTTCTCGAGAAATCCTTAAAAATGTGAATTTTTGAAAGTGTCTCAATGCTTTAGATCATATAGTGTACATATTGAAAATATGTTCACTTCATGACACCTCTCGCCCCTCCTCGCGGCATTCACTTTGAGAAGAACCCCTGCTATATAGATATGACTTTTTAAAAGTAAATTCTTATTTTTGTATTCATTCTCTTCTAATTGTTTTCAAATATCTCACTTTTTGATTTGAACTATTTTTTGCTCAATTTTGAACAGTTAAAAAAACTTAACATTAGCGCCTACGAGGAAATTCAAGGCAATTCCAAACTGTGAGGCGAATTTGCTTCAAACAAACTTTGTAGGAAAAAGCTTTTGATGAAAAACTTGTCTATAAAATATCTTTTTGATTTGAACAATTTTCCGTTCAATTTTGAACAGTTCAAATCCCTTAACATTAGCGCCTACGGGGAAACTGAAAGTCAATGTAGATTCCGTACTTGAAGGCGGATTTTTTTCAAACAAAATTTGTTGGAAATAGCTCTTGACGTATCTTAAGTTTCTACATAAAGATATGCGCAGACGATTTTTTTTTCTGACAATGAAAAGTATTTCTTTAAGTTGACATTTTATTGTTTTTATTTATTTTGGTAAGTGCATTAATTCATTTAAAAATTATTTTTGGCAACAGGGGAAAAAGAAACGATTTTTTTTAATACGATGTATTTATTTTAATGAGCTTATTAATTTTAATTATTATTTCTTCGTTTTGAAAGCTGTTAAAGATTTTTTTTTAATGGAAAAAAGTGTATTAGCTGCTTTGTTTAAAAGGTGCTGCTTTTTTTTTACTGGGATATTTTATTCCTAGAAATTAGCTTAAAATATTTTAAAAATATGTTTGAAACAATTTGCGATTTTAGCTATTTTTGAGAATATTGATCAGGTACTGGAATGTAGTATGGGCATACGGGAAAGTAGGCTCGTATAGTTCTAGACGGAACTTCTTGTTTCCTTCGAAATATTAAACGAGATAAATTTTCTCAATGGGATGGGATGGGAGGAGGGGGTGGGTCAGGTAACACTACTCACATCTGTGTAGAATACAATATTTGGATTGGCAGTGTGTATTTTAACCGTGGGTTCTGAAGCGGTTAACCCTCAAAATTTCCATTTCTGCACCCCTGCCCCTCCTTCCCATTGGGGTGGCCAGAATTTACCTCCTGGGAAGAAGGGGCTGGTCAAGTAACACACCTCACATCTGTATGAAATACAATATTATCTGGATTGGCATTGTGTATATTAACCATGGGTTCTGGAGCGTATAACCCCCAATATCGCCTTTCTGCACTCCTGCCCCTCCTTCCCATTGGGGTGGCCATAATTTACCTCCTGGGAAGAAGGGGCTGGTCAAGTAACACATCTCACATCTGTATAAAATACAATATTATCTGGATTGGCATTGTGTATATTAACCATGGGTTCTGGAGCGCATAATCCCCAAAACCCTTCTTTCTGCACCCCTGTCCCTCCCGCCATTGACGTGGCCAGAGCTATTTCTTTTCAATTTACTATTTGCCAGAGCTATTTCTTTTCAATTAGCTATAATTGTTTTCTTCTAACTGTCTTAAATATTATGGAAAGGGAAGGGAGAAAGTTTTAAAGTCTAAATCAGCAAAAATTTTTCCTGCAAAATTTTAAGCGCGAAATAAATTTACTAAAAGGGATGAGAAGATGCTTTCTCGACTACAATTTTGTTGAAGAAACGATAAATATTTTCTAAGATGGAATTAGCCTCGCTTCGGTATGTGTTAACCGCACTGCGTTATTGTATTTACGACGTAAAATGATTGAATGTCATTACTTTGAAGAAAGTCCCTTATCCGTCGATATCAAGGCCGTATCGAGAAAGTCCTTTCGGGGAGGATTCTTTTATCTCTCTCACCCTCCCCAAAATTTCTGCAACCGTTTCACGCCACTATCTTCCAAAATGCCACAATTTTCCTCCCCACAAATGGTGAAAAATTTCGCATACAGTATTTTAATTTTAACCCAAACCGAAAACTTCTTGTCGAGTTTCCAAGGGGGGGGGGGGGGGGGGTCCTTCTTCGGCCTTGTCCGATTTACAATCGAAACTGCGAAATCGGGGGGAGACTCTCCCCGCGGAAAGCGGTCATTTCGGTGCTCCCCCAAGATGGCGCGCGGACTGACGTCACTGGATGCGGGTCCCCATGGCAACGGAGCCGCCATTGGCCCCCGCCTTGCAGGGCCCGGGTCGCGCCCATTACCCGCGCGCGGGGGGGAGGGGGGCCGCGAGCGGGTACAGGTAGAGGAGAAGCGACTGCCGGAGAGGAGAGAGCGCGCCCGATTCTCTCTCTTTGCGTGGATTACCTCAGACGATCGCTTCGCATGGAAGGATAGGCCGAGGGGAGGGAGCCCTACCAAGTGTGCTTGTGTGTGTGCGTGTGGAATGCTGGGCCGCGCCGTGCTGTGCTGAGCTGAGGATCCAGTTTCCAGCCGTGTGTGTGTCCATCTCTCAGTGTGTGCGGACCATGGGTTGCGCCATGAGCGCCGAGGAGCGCGCCGCCCTGGCGCGCAGCAAGCAGATCGAAAAGAACCTCAAAGAGGACGGCATACAGGCCGCCAAAGACATCAAGCTTCTGCTCCTGGGTGAGTAAAGCCCCCGCCATCTTATCGCCCTCATACACATTCGAAAACACAAATCAGCACGACCCCCTCCTCTTCCCTACAATTCACACTCTGGGGATGAGAGGGGTGGGTCAGGTAACACTACTCACATCTGTGTAGAATACAATATTTGGATTGGCAGTGTGTATTTTAACCGTGGGTTCTGGAGCGGTTAACCCCCAAAATTTGCATTTCTGCACCCCTGCCCCTCCTTCCCATTGGGGTGGCCAGAATTTACCTCCTGGGAAAAAGGGGCTGGTCAAGTAACACATCTCACATCTGTATAAAATACAATATAATCTGGATTAGCATTGTGTATATTAACCATGGGTTTCGGAGCGCATAAGCCCCAAAACTCTTCTTTCTGCACCCCTGTCCCTCCCGCCATTGACGTGGCCAGAGTTGATCTTCTGGGGAGGAGGGGTTAGTCAAGAAACACTCCTTTCATGTGTGCAAATGCAATATTAGGATAGGCATTGAATGTTAAAACCCTGGGTTCTAGAGCGTTAGCCCCCAAAACTCATCTGAATGTGCTCCTGCCCCTCCTCCACTAATGCTACCAGAATTTACCTTCTGGGAATGGCGGAGGGGAGGCGAAGTCTTTGGTCACTACAGTCCTTAGACCATGTATAAAATACAATATTAAGTTTGACATTATGTGTCAAAACCAAGGGTTCTGGGAGAGTTAAGTTCAAAACCTTATTGTTGCTCTTTGTTTCTCACTAGCGCAGCCAGAATTTACCTTTTGAATGGGCGGGAGGAGATGCACAAAACACCCGATATGGATGTGAAATACCGTACTGGGATTGGTATTGCAATGTTAGACTGGTTTCTGGGGAAGTTAAGTCAAAAAAAGCTCCTCGCTGCGTCCCTGTCTCTTTAATAGGTGGTCATGCAAGTTTTTATATGCATATGAAATACCATTCCAGGCTTGTAATTATATGTAAAAACATGTGTCTTGGTGTGTGAGGTCTCAAAGCCTATCTTGGTACGCCCCTAATTTACCCTCTCCCACACTGGCGTAGCCAGAAACTAACTTCTGGGGTGGAGAGGTTGGTCATATAACACTCCTTACATACGGGTGGGCAATATGTGTCAAGATCATATGTTCTGGGAAAGTTAGGTCCAAAAAAGAAACCCCCCATGCTAGTCCCAGCCTCATCACTAACGCAGCCTTCTGAAAGGGGGGTAAAATCATAACAGTCGTTGCAGGTATATAAATAACATGTTAGGACTGGCGCATGTTAAAACTATTAATCCCATAACCTCTTTAGCAGCACCCCTGAGCGCAGCCAGAATTTATATTCGGGGGGGGAGGGGTAATTTCTTTGGTTATAACAGTTCTTATGTGTGTATGAAAGACAATTTAAGGATTAATTTGATGTGTTAGAACTATTGATGGGTCTGTTCCCAAAACTCAATTGTTGTGTCCCAATCCTTGCACAGCCAAAATTTACTTTTTGGGGAGAACTTTGGTCATAACAGTCCTTACATGAGTATAAAAGACAATATCAGGATTCGCATGTACTAAAACCAAGTGTCCTGGAGGTTGTGTTAACCCTCCAAACTCCTCTATCTCTTCTCCTGACACCTCGGACCCGAATTAAAAACCCCTATTGGTCTTCGAAATGTGAAGCTCCAGACTACATTTTTCGCGAGTCTAAATAGGTCCCAAAGAACTCATAAAGGACTCAAAGGGCACAGCATGAAGAGTTTAACCCCAGAACTCTTGTTTTTCAAAATCATACCAGCAATCCTAGTGCGTTAATTTATGCATCAAAATGCGCAGGGCTCAAATTTGCTCGGAAGCTTAACTTCTGCATTTATTTCTAATTTTTTTTTTTTTTTTGAAATTTTACATATTAGACGGAATTTAGGCACTTTAAGAAGAAAAAAAAAGAGTATTACTACTGTAGAGTTTACTGAACATACTCCTGCCATCCTGGTCGCTTTTTCTACCTTTATACATTTGAAAATATTAATGGCCCCTCTCTTATCGACCCATGTGAGAACTAGAGAAGTTTTTTCCAAATTGTGGGATCAGTGGTCCATCGTTAGTCGCTCCAAGGTGTTAAATAATTGTTCTAAGATAAACACATAAAACACTCTATGGAGAATTTTGAGTCTAAGCCCTCCAGAACACTGCGTTCAAAACTATATTGCCAATCCTAGTACGTTATTGTATACATACAAGGAAACAGGGCTTAATTCGAATGGAATATTAGCTCTTGCACTTTTTTTTCAACACTATGTAAACTTTTTACACCAAATAATCCTATCACACTGTCAGTAAATAAAAAAACTCTTAAAAGAAAATAAATACGACCTCAAAAATTTATCCACAGATGAATTGCCAAAAGCAACTTCTAACAATTACGAAAAAAAAAAAAAAAAAGAAGAGGAAGTAACAAGAAAATGTTATGTTTGTCATTAGATCGACGTGTTTATTGGGTAGGTTAAAGTAAGTTAAAGGTAAGTTAAATAGATTAAGCAGTTAAAGTAGGAAAAATGTAAGAATAGTCATAGAATTCAAAATGTACTCCTAGGATGAGGAGTTTGGTCATAAAAAGTAAGAATTTTCCCCCGGTATGAGAGGTTAGTCATAGAAAGTCAGAATGTTTTTTTGGGTTGAGGAATTTGGTCATGAAAAGTAAGATTTTTCTTCTGG
Source organism: Uloborus diversus (assembly GCF_026930045.1). Taxonomy (NCBI): domain Eukaryota; kingdom Metazoa; phylum Arthropoda; class Arachnida; order Araneae; family Uloboridae; genus Uloborus; species Uloborus diversus. The sequence goes on from NC_072739.1 coordinate 139,080,642, forward strand.
GAGAAGTGGTTAGTGATAGAAAGTCAGAATGTTCTCCTGGGGTAAGGAATTTGGTCATGAAAAGTAAGAATTTTCTTCTGGGAGGAGAGGTTAGTGATAGAAAGTCAGAATGTTCTCCTAGGGTAAGGAATTTATTCATAAAAGGAAAGTACTTTCACCTGGGAGGAGATGTTAGTCATAGAAAGTCAGAATGTTCTCCGGGGGTTCATGAAAAGTAAGAAGTTTCACCTAGGAAAGAGGTTTGATCAAAAGTCACCATGCATGTTTTTCCAAGGTGGAGAAGGGCTTTCAAGGGAAAGCCTTACGACACATAAAAATTAACCTTATAATTTGCAGAAAAATGTTTCGAAGGGTTCTACGAGTAGACAAAGTTTGAATATCGCGTATTTACGCAGAACCAGACGAATTAAATTTCTTCAGATGTATATCGCAATTGTGAAATAATTAAACATTTCTTTCCAGGTCCGTCCATTCTACCTACATCTTAAGATTAAATAACGCCGATTTCATAACATTCACCAGTTCCCTGACGCAGCATCCTGCCCTCCTCACCTACCCTCTCATACACACAACTAATTTTCAATGACATCTGTTTGCTAAACAGTATTTTCGGTGATTTTTTTTTTTTACTTTCAAGCATTTACGACTCCTAGTATCAGGTGATCTGTAAACATAAAAAATATTTTTAAATTCATATTCACTATTTCCCTTGCATTTTATTGAGCTAGCTACAAAATATTTAAAAAATATTTAAAAATTTATTTCATTCTTCTACACTTCTCTTTATATGTATTTACAGGGGTGAATACAGACTAACATTTTAGGGGGGGGGGAGGAGTTATGTTGAAGTACATAGGGTTTTGGATGCGAAAAATTTCTGAAACTGCGTGGGCGTCAATAAAAATAAAATAAAATTGGAACAGAATAAGACACCTAATAAGGCGTAAACATGACTAATTAATTTCATAAGCAATGAAAGGAAGTATTATTTCAAACATTTATTTTTAATTAATAAATTGAAAATATTACTTTAGCTGTCTGTATTTTATTAATGAACTATTTGAGCCCAATGTTGATGAATAAAATTGCCGACGGTTTAGCGAAGGTGGGTGGGCCTGACCCCTTGACCGTCCCCTTGTATCCACGCCTGTATATATATTTATAAAAATAAGCAATTGGTTCAGTTTCAAATCTTTTTTTAGACCCAAGAATTCAGAAAGGTATAAAGTCACTTTGATATTTTACTTCATAAAAGTTAAAGCAAACTGCCGAAAGCGGCAAACAATGTTCGCGAGCGAAGCGAGCATGTACCGAGCCCCCTACTAGAGGCTTGTTTAATAATAAATAACACGTGCTAAAAATAAATAAACAAGCGTGTTTATTTTGTTTGCTTTAATCAAACCCTTTGAATATTTATTGCTAATTTTTAGTGAATAAAAAATTTCTTTTTTCCCCCTTTTCTTCTTTTTTCTTTTTTTAAAAATGTAATCTCCAGAGATGCAGTCTTAAAATGCAGCCGAAAAATTCGCTACCCAAAATTTTCCGGGAGTTTCAAAACAAAATCTTTCATTTGCAATGAACATAATGTGTTGTTCAAACTAATTTTAACAAAGTTTGAATGCGTTCAAACTTTGCTAAAATTCATTTTGCCGAGTACACTTTTATTGCCTGATCAAGAAATATATTTTCCATGCATGTTTGTAGTCTTATATTCAAGATTTGTCTCAATACTTGATTAACAGATTTGTAGCAATACATCATTTCAAATGATTTAAACGTAGTTTCAAGTTGAGAGACCATGTTTTTATGAGATTAACGAAAAACTTTTTCTGTAGAAATGTTCTACTTAATTTAAATTTTACTACGAAAACTGAAGCATATTCTAGAGATACGAAAGAGAAAGGAAACAAAAAGAAGGGAAACGAAGAGAAAAGAAACGAAAAATAAATGGACGGAATAAAAGAAAGACATCGCACAAAGCGCTAGAGTATGTTTTCACGGTAATTCAGTGAGGCAGACAAAATAAACACATTTACAGAGATACTAAATGGTAAACGAATGCGTTTTGCCCCACTCCTACGATATTCCGAAGGAAATACTCCCGCATGCGTCACTTCCGCAGAGTCATCGTTTCCCTCTCTAAATTCTTAGGTCTTAGTCTGTAGCTTGAAAAGAATTGTGTTTACCGGTGATTTTCATATTTTGTTCCCGGAAAATCATATATCTCAATAGCACAGAAATTTAAAAAAAAAAACCCATTTACTTATTTTCTGATGAATAAAAGCGATTATGTTTAAAAATAATTTTGGGGTTTGTAGGTTTTTAGGAAAGATGTCGGAATGCAATGAATCGAAATATGTCTAGAATAAAACAAAACAAATCAAGGCAATTGCAAGGGAAATGATTATATTTTATTTATTTTTTCCTAAATTCGTCTCTTAAATTCCAAAATTACAAAATTAAGATGCATTAAAAGTTCTAACCTGAGAAACGAAAAACGATGTCCCATGTCTAACATCTATCTGTTTTTTTCCCAGAATTCAAACACATTTAGTTTTTGTTTCCCTGCCATCCCTCCCCCCCCATATTCAATCTATCTTTTCATAATTTTTAATTTTCATTAAGTATCGTATTTAGGGAGATTTTCAAATGCATTGACACATTAGGTTCGACGCAGTTTGAAAATTTCTGTTGTTATAAACATTAAAACTTTCCTAGGTATAAATTCCTTACAATTTACAGCTTTCTAACCAGATAATCATTTGTGAGTTAATTTGCTTAGATTTTAGAAATTCTAAAAAAAAAATTGTGGCAAATCACCGTTTTTTTTTATCAGTGTTACCTTTATAAACCATTCTATAATCTATTTTCTAAAAAAATAAAAAAAATGTAAAAAATCTTGATTAAAATATCTTAAATACTCAGTTTTAAGTCAAAATGGTATAAACATTTATTTATTTAAGAAATTTTAAGTATTTGTAGAAATGTTTTTCTCATGAGTAATACTTTGCTTCCTAAATAAAGGGTAAAGTTTACGATAAAAACATATTAAACTAATCATTAAATGTTTTCATTGCAATGACAATTCATAGCTAAAATATTTCAATGTTGAAACCAATTTTTAAAGATTCCAGAAATAGTTTATTAATACAAACGCTAAATTTTAGCTTTAGTAACTCATGAGAGACGGTAACAATCATGAGAGATAGACTCATTAAATTATTTATTGCAGAGTTTTGGCAGTAATTTTTCTAAAATATGTATTGATTTGAATACCATATTTTGAGAGTTAGAGTCTTTCCTAAACAACGCACACGAATTTCATTTTTGCCAACATTAGCTTTGTGTCAATGTTCACTCTTCAATTTTTAACAAAACTGAATTTATTATGTATAAATGTGTGAAAAAATATTTATATCTTTGATAAAGGTATGAGTTAATGATAATACAATGTCCATAACTATGGATCTACTCATTGTTTGGGTCTCTTTTATCATGGGTATGATGAATGAAATAAATTCTATCGGTGTTTTTGAATACTTAATTAGGTCTCTTGTTTCCTCAACAAAAATACATTACTGCCTAATTGCATATTTCTATACTTAAAAAAATATTACAAAATAAATGGGTAACACTCATGAGAGATGATTAAAATACTCTTCACACTGAATTGTACATTTCAGCATACAACCCAAATTCAAAATAATAGAATATTAGAACTGTTTGAACAAAACTTGTCCCCGAGTCGGGAAAATGAACGCATGCAAATTAAAAAGACTAAAACTCGTTATTCATGAATGGGTAAATCAATTTAAACAACCTTTCATATATTATTTTAACAATTTATGGATCATTAACACATTGGAAAAATAGATAGATTTTTTTATATGGGTCAAAAAATTAGAACTATCTATTCATTCAATGTGAAATTTAAAAAGCAGCGAAAATATTTGCATACCTTTTAACCTGTAGTTTGCCACAAGTATGGAGCTTGGCGCCCAGATAATTTTACACTCTTTTAAAAGCCTTTTATTGCTCAAAATGGGTCGTCGAGTGATAAATAGGGAAAAAAAGTTACATATTGTATCATTTCTTAAAAGTTAGAAAAACAACTATCCAACTCAATTCAAATGAACATTTTACAATCTATGGTATGTAATATTTTAAAGAAATATAGAAGGACTCGCCAACTAAAAAGTAACGGAAGTTAACGAGGTAGAAAAATTGTAACACCTGGCAGAGATGAACCCAAATTAAAGTAAATTGTACAAAATAATCGTTGAAGAATGCTTCTTATGTCCATAAGTGTTGGAAAGTGTATAGTTATCTTATCCACGCCAACTACACTTGATGGTTGCATAAACTGCAGTTTTAATTGCGGATCTACGAAGTAAGACCAAAGATAAACATAAAGCAGAAATGTGCACGACTCTCCTATAGCAGAGAGAAGCTCAAACAGGGGCAACAAGATTAGAAAAGTATTATATTTAGTGATGAATCTTTTTTTTGAAATATCTGTGAACAAAAGAAGGTGTTTTGGTTTGACGTTAAAAAAGAAAAGCGTATGAGTAATCTTGTGTAAGACGTTCACAAGACTCACTCTGATACATACTTCTTGGTTTGTGGGTGTATGAGGGCTGCTGGAATAGTGAAGTTCTATATATTTTAAAATAAAACAATGCGTGACTTCCGCTGTTTATCAATAACACTGCATGATACTTCATCTGAGGCACAGCAGTTACACATTTAGTGACACAATTTATCTTTCAGCAAGATTCTACTCCGTGTCACATCTAAAAATCGACTCATAGATTTTAAATAGAAAGAGGAATTTCGGTATTAAACTGGTCAAGCAACTCTACCAATCTCAATACGATCAAGAATTTGTGGTACCGTCAAATCTAAAGAAAACGGTTCAAGACCTGGTGCCCGCCAACAAAATTGAGCTCGTTGCCGCATTGAAGAGGGTATAGAAACAGTGTCAGAAACGATTATGTAAGCAAGCGGTAGAATCCGTGGTAGAAAGGATTAAAGCATTGAATCCAGCAAAAAATGACGCATTCTAATATTGATATTGTTTTGTTTGAAAGTGTTTTTACATCTTTAATTCGAATATTCTAATTTTGTGAGTCAATGCAAATCTTCATCACTATAAACTTTTGGATTATTCTGTCTAAGATTATTTTTAATTGAATATATTTGAAATGAAATGCACTTTAAGGTATAAGAAGGGTGGCACGTTCATTTAAATACCTAATTTGCTCTTATATTTGGTTAGAACAAACATTTTTCCAAAAAGTGAGAAGTATTCTATTATTTTGAATTTGGGTTGTACAACATGTAAGAAATAAATATATCCGTTTTTAGACGTATACATTCTAAGAAGAAACAAATATGGCTTCCTTAACACTATTGCTGATTACAATAAAGAAATATTTCGCACGTAAAAAATATAATTCCCTGGGGTAACGCTCACAAGTTGCGCTTAAGGACAAAAACTTCATTGAAATTTTAAACACTAAGATAAGCAGTTCAGTAAAATCTATTTCAGATATATATGCGTATCTTACAAATATTACTTCCTTCTTCAACGCTCAAAAAGTAAAAAAGATGCTTGAAAGTGTACAAAAAAGATTTAGAAAATGTGAACTTTTTAGTCAGGACAAGGAAATTTCCGTTGCTAGCTAACTACAGTAATAGAAAAGGCTTATTAATCTACGATCATAAAAACAGGTACTGAATGCAACGAATTAAGTGAAAAACAATGTCTGCTTTTGTACAGCCAAAAAAATAATTTTATCAACATAAAAATGAACGGCTGAAGTCAGGAAACTAAACAGTCAATTGTTTTGAAAGTCACCCTAGTAGAACATTCATAAAACATAATTTTTTTTAAGTTATGCTATAATACTTGAAACAATCACCAAAAATTAAATCATCTACGTAAAAAGAGATATAGCAGATTTGATATTTAAAAATAAAACACACTGTAAACAAAAATGTGATGTTAAGTGAAAAAATCCGTTACTTTAAATCCAATAACCATAGGTCATATAATTGTCTTTACCATATCTTAAAGAGTTTTACGTTAAACCATGTTTTAAAAATGCTCACATAGAATAAAAATGAAAGACATGTTGTAAATTAATTCATTTAAATACATGTAGCATACGAAGTTATTGTAAATAAATTAATGTTTGAAAAACTTTTAAAGAAAAGGAAAGAAAAAAAAATTCAAAAAAAAAAAAAAAAGGTACGCACTTGTAGCAATATGAACTGAACAGGAAAAAAAAATCATTGAATGTAAAATTTAATCAACAGCGACAGAATGTCCTACAACTAAGTAATAACTAAATTTTCTGAATGAGCTCAAAACAATAGAAATAATATAATTTACCAAACAACTAATTTTAATAGAAAAAAAAAAGCGTGAGATTCTCTCTCTCTTTGCACTTTTACTAATATTCTACATCAACTACTAGCTGATCTAGCGGCAACGCTGAGAAACGTAAGGAAACTGATATTTAACCCTGATTAAAAAACGAACTTGTATCACGTGATTCACTGTCTCTCCATCAAAAAAAGATAATAGACCTGACATTAAGGCTATTATTGAAAAATAAGAGCAATGAGGAATCTTAATTGCTCAAAAAAAAAAAAAAAAAAAAAAGCACACACACACACACACACACACAAAGAATGTTTAAGAGCTTTGATCACAAATTTGACAAGTAGGGGAATATGGGGCAAAGTGAAATAGTTAAGATAACCGAGCTTTTTTGAAAATGAACGAATTGAAAATTTGTTTTGAAAATTGCAGTGCATAAAGAAGGAACATAGTATTTTATATTAAAACTTACATCGAAACATTATTTTTTATTTTTGGCAGTAAAATCGTGCCTTAAAAAAAAGTGGAAATTCTTCCTTTTCTTTTTCATGTAGCAAAGTTGAAATCAATATATTTTTCAAATGCAATATTTTCTATTTGATTGTGAAATTTTTTTTTGAACAAATGCATTTTTTGATTCAAAAAATGCATTTGAACTAAGTGGATGAATAATTTTACTAACGACTAGCGGTACCCGCACGGCTTTGCCCGTAGTAGAAAATTAAAAGGTCATTTGGTTCGCCTGTATATTTACAAATAATGGATGATGATTTTTTCACCAATTTGCTATGTTAATTTTCTCGCATATATTACGGTTCCACGTTATGATAACTTGGTAGTTTATTCACCCATGTTATGATAATTTGCTCGGTAAAATCTTCCTAAGATTGGAATAGAAAAAGAGCAAAATCGAATTTTCAAAAAATCGCTTCGAGGTGCTACCCCCTATGCTACGAACTATTTCTGAGCCAAATTTCATGTAAATCGAACGAACAGTCTTGGCGCTATGCGCGTAACAGACATACAGAGATCCAGAGACACAGACATCCAAAGACAGACTTTCAGCTTTATTATTGGTAAAGATTAAAAATTCGAGCAAGATATGCAAATATATATCTAGAGAAAGTGTAAACTAATAGTAGGATTTGGGAAAAAAAGCTCCCTAAAGAAAGAGAAATGGTTGGAACTTATTATGACAAAAGGTGGAAAACAGACGTTTGTACATAGGAATTAAAAATGCCTCCCAATAGCTCCAATTCATGACCTCGCTTCAACCGACACTTCCATGATGAAATTAATCTCATCGTTCCAAAAGAAGTGTAACTTAAAAAAATAAATAAATTATTTATTTATTTTTTAAAATAAATAAATAAAAGATACTTACTTTGACCTTTTGCACTCGTTCTGCAGTGCCACAAGTAGTTAAGCAGCCAAAACGCAACCATTTCTTGAAATGTTAAAATTCTTTCAAATCTTTATTGGCCTAAAAGGATGGAAAACAAATTAATACATTTTTAAATAACTGTTAACATTGGCAACACAGCATCCTCATATATATAATAGCGAATTCACTGATCGAGTAACGCTCCTGACGTCACCGATAATGAAACTCGCGCCACTGCTGCATGATAGTATTTTTTGGTAATGTTTGACATGCAGGAAAATGCTTTATTTTGACAAGGCGGAACTGGATCCGGAAACTTAACTTTTTTACTGGTAAGACTGTCATTTTAGGAGAATGAAGAAACGAAAAAGTGGTCAACAATGAACGCTATCTACTGGACTTTATAGTTAATCCCCTGGAGTTAAGGTTAAAATTTCAGCTAGCAAAATACAGTGAAGCACAGTTTATACGTTTTTGAAGGGACTGTATGAAAAAAGCGTACAAACGAAAAAAACGTATTATAGATATAGATTAATGTGTATGAGCCTTTGCAGCGACCAATTTTAAAAACGTATAATTGATGAAAACGTATAAAAGAGAAACGTATAAACGGTGCTTCACTGTATCACTAAACAGGTAATTGCTTCTTTCAAATGTAGAAGCAATTTTCACCCATCATACCTTGAGGAGCGATTTTGTAGTTTCTTAATGAATAAAAGCTATTCAACGGTCCTACACGATTACTGAAAACTGGTATTTTATATATCGAAAATAATTTTTGTTCAGTAAAAGTTTTGTACTCACAGAAAGCGAGGTTTTGTGTGCAATGTGTAGGCTAAACGTATTTTATTCGTTTCAATTAAAACCACTTTGTTTTATTATGAAAGTACAATTTTGATTAGGTTTTTGGGTTAGAGTTGCAATTCTTTTTCATTGTTGAGTGGAACTGAAGGACGACTTCAGTGGCATTATGTTCATTAAAAGTTTAATTGCTTTTTATTATTTTATTTCACAGGGAAATGACGTTACTTTTTTTAATTACTTTATTTTTTTCAACAATGCTTGCCTAGTTGTTAATTTTTTTTCTTTATTGTTTTAAATACTACTTTAGTTTAACATTTTGAAATGAAAAATGTTCAAGTGTATTTATCTGTGCCTTAAAAGAGAAAATAGCTTTAAAATGAACGGTTGAAAAACAGATATTTCTGTTTCAAAACATGGGTCATTTTCTGAAAAGGGGCATATTTTATATTTAAAAAAAAAATCATATAAATATTATTTTTATTCGCTATTTTTTTCTGGGGTATATAAGCAGTTATTCAACATTAGGAAAAATATTACCATGTTAGTCTTTTTTAGTTCTTTAGTTTAAAAATATTTCGAAAATTCAGTGGTAATGGAGTGGAAAATCAAGTAAACTATACCTGCATACATATGTGTATATTAAATAATGAAGTTTAAAATACTAAAATCGACTCTTAGGAAAGTTTTAACAATGGTATGTTTAACAATGGGAAGGTATAACCAGAATGTCCAAACCAGGGAGGGGGGTTGCACATTAAATGCTAATTTTATCGGAAAACGGCAGAAAATACTCCACTTTAATTTTATTATTTTTCCCCCCAAGCCGAGGGGCTATTGATCCGTCCTGGCCAGGGACGTGCACAGAAGTTTTGGGGCCCGTCACAAATGATTTTTACGGGCCCCCTCATATTGTTAACCCCTACGTCTTTACATGTATTTAACCCTCATTTTAAAAATATCGGGCTCTATTCAGGCTCGGGCCCGGGCCAACAGGCGTCCCTTCTTCCCTCTTCCTGTGCACGCCCTTGTCCCTGACCCTTCTAAACTACGGACCTGTATAGATAACACAGGGGAACGAAAAAATGTTTTTTCTTTGGTGCCCAGAGTTTGAAAATTGATTTTAGATACGTTTTAGGCTCTGAATCGAAATATGAAATTAGTTTTTCTCTAACAGCTCTACTTTTTCAGAAAGGTACGGCTGTTTTATCCAAAATAGGAAGTTTTAACACCATTTTGCGCCCTTCTGAAGCTAGTATAGGCTTCTAAAACAATGTTTGCTTCCAGCATATTTGCCCTATTGTCAGTCTGCAGTTCAGTTACGCTCAGGAAAATTCACTACATGAAGTAAATATCTGGCAAGATTAGTAACAATGCTTTAACGAATTCAGCTCAACGTGTAAGTTCTTGCTTTGCATATATTCGCTTCGTGTGATGTGTGACGAGTTGGATATTTGTATATAATATTTTCAGGGTTCAATTAATATAGGAAGTAACCCTAAACAAACATTTATGGGGGAACCTCTGCAGTCAAACCTAAAAAAACATAAACATTAATGGAGAATCAGGGGTAGTGGTTTCAGGGGTGTTGAGGTGTTGAGCCACTCCGTCAAAATACTTGTTGTCGATAAGCAGAGCATCCTACACTTGTACATCTAAAAAAATGTAAACAAATAAAGGAGAATACCTTGATTTTCTTTCATTTTCTTAAATAATCGACTATTACAATTTTAGTCTTTTCGGGGACCTTTAAAAATCAGGGATCCTCGACCAACAGCCTTATTAGTCTGTGTGGTAACTCTGATTTATTTGTATCATACAATAGGAATAAAAATCCCATGCTTCGTTTTTTATTTGATTTATGGGTGTAACTTAAATCTATGTCACATATATTTCAAGCTCAATACCTTGGAAATTTGAGCTCCTGTGCAAAAAATGATGTGATATTTGAACTCAGTGTGCCAAATTCGTACTAAATCAGCTCCAAATACCCGTGCACCAAAATGACTGTTGCCCTGTGTAATTGATAAATTTTCAATACTACAATAATGTTTACTTAAATCTGAGCTCCATGAATAATAAGGGTAACGGGGTGAAAATATTCTAACCAATAGTGCATGTTTGTGCATGTTTTAAAAATATATGAGCTAATGTTAATGTAACTCTTACATCATGTATATGTTGCTATATGTGTAAAGTTCTAAAGTAGAATGAGTAAAAAAATATTTTATTTACCAGTGGTAACGGAGTGGGGCATCTCAAATAGCCAAGTAGATTTTTTCAATTTAAATCAGCAAACTAATGGGACACCAAAAGCTTATGCTAAATTTCTTCCCCAAAACTCACAAAACGGTTTAATTTATTTAGTTTAAAAACACTCATTAACTAGTACTGCCCTCTATAAATTGATTATAAAAATAAAACTTGATGGTAACGGAATTGAGAATTTCATCTGGGACAAAAACGTTAACAAAATGAAAATATATTTGTATAAAATATTATATTTATTGTAGTACTTCTTTTGTTTAGCAACATTCACCAAAAAAAGAAATTCGCAGTTTTAAAAAAACAATTTGCATATCTTGACAATAACACTTATTGATGGGGACAAGTCACGGAGGTGATATTTCACATACATGCCTTAAAATTCAAATTGAAATAAGGTAGCAAAACAATGTTAAATCGTGTAAGTAGATCTCATGTATTGTAAACATTAAACAATTACGAAAGAAATATGCAAACAAATAAAGTAATTATCTTTAAAATACGCTGGTACTAAAATGAACCCATTTTTGGAGGATGACCCACGAGTAGAGACAGCTATAATAAGAAAAAGTGACGTTACAATGTGATGTCAAATAATAATTTTCTTAAGCTAAAATACGGACACAGTTTAAAAACCTAAAAAAAAAAAAGGCTGGCAATGGGGTTGTTTCCTTCAGTCAAAATAGTACTTTTTGTCACTGAAATTGATAGAACAAGCAAAAAAAATAAATAAATAAAATAAAATAAAATAAAATAAAATAAAATAAAAATTAAAAAAAAAAATAACATGGACTCAGAAAATACTTTCATTTTCCCAACAGTTATTTTTAATTAATTTTTAAAACATCCAATTTTTGAAACAAGGCGTGGTCTTGATGATGTCACAAATGATGAACTTTGCCGCATCTTTCTACCACGATTCCACGTTATGATAATCAAGAAGCGAATTAAAATTGCACTCTACGCTTGCCATCAACCATATCGTTGCCAATACACGTGAGCAAAGATGCGAATTAAATATTTTTCTCTGTGAATGGCGACACAGAATGGCATTTCATCATTCGTGATGTCATCGGACAGAAGCATAAACATTGAAAGCGCGCCGATTTAAGTATTTTTTTAAAAATAGTAAACTTAAACAAATTTTTTAAAAAATGGTCAGATCCTATGTTTTTAAGCATGCTTTTTCAGAAAAAAAAAATACTTTTAAAATTTTTTAAACGACCCCATTGAAAATAACTTGCCAAATAAATAAAAAAGGCATTAAATTATTTAGTTATAAAATGTAAAATAATTCACCAACTGACTCTCCTCTTCTATAATTTCATGCTCCCCATATAAACAAGTTAGATGATCAACTTTGACCAAAGGAGAAGTAGAAAGAACCAGACACTCCAATACAACGAAAGAAAACAAGTGTCTGAAAGTTTTCAGTAGATTAAACGTCGCATCCCATATTACCCAACTATTTCATGTCAACCTCCATTATAGTAACCATTTTTTATGACGAACAAAATAGTGATTTTTTCCCCTGCAAGCGGCAGTTAACTACAGTTAATTCTATTATACATTCATGTTGATTTAGGGAGTTTTAATTCCAAAATCAGTTATTTTTTAAAATGTATATGGTATTGCATGCGTATAAAATATTCCCGACGCAGACTAGGGAAAGGAACAAAAATCATAATAAATTGCTCCACGCTCGTGCAGTATGCCGGGAGAGGTAGAAGGGTCGTGCTCGCTCTTCTTCTCCCTTTCGACCACTTGTTAAACAGGCTTGGCTGAGGGCCAACGCACCTGTTGTCACAGAGGTGTCAAACCGATACGGGTTCTTGAAAGAAAAAAAGTCGTCCTGTGTATAAAGCGATAACAATCGAAAAAAAAGGAAAGGAAAATCTTCTTTTACTATCGCCGTGAGTTGCGTTTTAACTTTCTCTCTAAACCAGGATATTGTGGATTTGTTGGAAACCGTCATCTAAAAGTTCCGAAATGAGATAGGTAGGGGAAAGTGGGGACCGCACCCTTCTGCTTTGAAGTGAAATTAAAGGACATTTGAAGAGTATAGCTGCAATTTGCAACTCCAGAGCTCGAATACGCTACCTTGCAGTGATTAGCAATACTACCAAAAAAGGTAAAACAGTCCATTCCAAGTGTTTTCTTTGGAGTAAATTACAGGCTTCAGACAGTTTATGATGTAATTTCAGAAGAATAGAAAAGAAAACTTTCCACAAGCACGATGAAAAATTACTGTCATTCACTAAGCGTCAAAGCAAGTTATAAGTTGTGGCGTGTGTTTGTTTTACCTTTCTCATTCATCATTAGACAGTGGCTGCAGCGCCCCCTATAGTTTATTGGAGTTGCGAATAGCAGATATCTAAAAAAGATTTTGAAAATATATAAAAAAAATCACGTATCTAGCTACAAAGAGAAATGAGTCACAATAACTTTTCCTGTTTTGTTTTAACCCATTTAGGAGACTGATTTGAAACTTTCTGCCTGTTTCAGGTTGTTGGCCTACCAAAGTATTGCAATGATAAATTGTAAATAACACATTTGCACAAAAATTGGAATCGGGGAGACCTACTTTTGTAGCTACACGCTACATTTAGCGATATTTCTACGATAAAAATATCGCCAGCATACTTCCTTGTACATTTGAGAGGAGTAGCGCAAACCGGAATTTTGCAAGAAAGGGTTAAAGTCGAAAGTCAAACATTTCCGCATTCGACCACACCAATACACCGCCAACGTATTCTTTTGATTTTGCGGACTGTCAGGAGCAGAAAAAATTTAAAAAAAAATTATCTTTACTAATAATAAAGCTGAAGGTCTCTCTGTCTGGATCTCTCTCTCGTCTGTCAGGATCTCTGTGACGCGCACAGAGCCTAGACTTTTCGACCAATTTTCATGAAATTTGGCACAGAATTAGTTTATAGCATGGAGGTGTGCACCTCGAAGCAATTTTTCGAAAATTCGATTTTGCTCTTTTTTTTTATCCCAATTTTAAGAGCTTTTCACTGAGCAAATTATCACAACGTGAGCGAGTAAATTACCAAATGATCATAACGTGGAACCGTAACATGGGCAAGCATAGAAAATTGGCAAGAACCTAGCCAATTGGCGAGAAATTCATCACATGTTACTTGTAAATATACTGGCGAACTTCATTTTCTACTACGGGCAAAGCCTTGCGGGTACCACTAGTTGAATAAATAAATCAGCACTATTGAACCAAATAAATTACATGCATGCTTTTTATGAGCATATGGTTGTAATGCACAATGGAAAATAGAGAGTTTTATACCCAAGCAAACTGCAATGTCTACCGGTAAACAAGCGCGTGAGTTTCATTTTCTATGCGAAAGATGTAAAAATTTCTTCTCGATACACAATAGGCCATCCACAGCCTCACAAAACGATGAATAGTTTCCAAAAAAGAAAATTACAGTATCTCGAGACAAAATTTTTTAATGAAGAGGTCGGAAATTTTTGTTCGGCATAGCCGGGACTTTAATTCTAATGCGTGATATTTTAAATGCAATCCTCATACATATAATAGCCAATGATCGCTCCTGACGTCATCCACAATGAAATTCGTGCCACGGCAGGATAATTTGATAATGCGTTTTGGTAATGTTTAACATGCAGGGAAAGGCTTTATTGTGACAAGGCTGAACTGGACCCGGTGACTTAAATGTTTTACTGATAAGACTGTCATTTCATGGGATTGAAGAAGCAAAAAAGAGCTTAACAATGAACGCTATCTACTGGAGTTTAGAGTTCATCCATTGGAGTTAGGGTTAAAATTTCAACTATCAAAATATATCCAAACAGGCAATTGCTTCGTTCAAATGTAGAAGCAATTTTCACCTGTCATATTTTGACGTTTTTTTTTTTTTTTTTTTTTGTGGTGAATAGAAAACCAAATTTTACGGACAAAATCCATCGTTTTAATCGTGATTTCGTATAAGCCGTGGTGATCGTATTAAAAGAGTTCAGGTCTACGCATTAGCAAATGTATTTAAGTAAAATTAATGTATTTATTTTCGCCGGTCTCTAACGCAATTCCGTAAGTTACTCGGAAAAGATAAATAAATTGTAAAAATGATTAAAAAATTGGAATCGGCAGATATTCAATCTAAAGTAAAATTAAGATTGGAAATTTATAATTCTCTAAAAAAGAAAGTTTAACTGAAGCACTTTTATATTGTGTTATTATGTGTTATTAATATGAAAATGGAATTAAAAGAAGACAAAAACAAATTGAACCGGATGAAATTAATTTCTGATATATTACAGTGAGGGCATTGTACAATTTTCATGAAAAATACTTATAAAACAAAAGTTTTTTCGCTTTTATGTACAGCACTACGTTTATGCAAGTCATAAAATTTTCCTCAAAATATTAAAAATCAAAACTTAAGAAAAGCTAAATGCATGAGGTTTGACTGCTCTTGGCAAAATGAAATTCCTTGTGCAGTTTCGCATCGAAGAAGGCGTAGGTGTCTCCAACTAGTGGGAAAACTGGACGTCTAAATTCTCGTGATAAAGGCGTCCGCCGATAGCAGGTCCACGTGAAAGAATAGATGCTATATCAAGGGTACGCACTAGGTCTGCAAAAGGTTGTTCCTCTAACGCAGCCCCATTAGAAGAAAAAACATAATCTACATATATAAATAAATCAAAGAATATATGTGTATGTACATGTATATGTATGTTCCCTATAAAAAATCCACAGTTTATGTCGGATCTGGACCAAATTTGACAGGGAGATACTTGGGCACTCGAGAAGGAACGTAAGAGGGAGGGAAGGAGTTCGAACGCCAAAGAAGAACCGATTCGTTCGAATCTTAATTTTAGGATCCGAAAATGTCGTTTGTCTACAATAGTCCGGTCAATTTAGACAATGGAAATAACAAAAATTCCGGGAAAGCTAAATTTTTGTAGAGACCTTGGGTTTAGCATTACAAATAAAGTGCCGAAAGTCCCCATCGATCCCATGTGCGCTAAAAAAGTTATTCGGGGTCAAAGGACAAAATTTTAGGTTTTTTGGATTTTTCTCAAAAACGGTAAGTTTCATCGAAAAGTACCGCAGACCAAAGTTGTAGATCTCAAAATTCTCTATAAAAATGGTCCTAATGATTTTTTTCTCCAAGACCAAACCTTCCCAGATATTGCGTACTCTCAAAAGACAGCCAGTCATTTACAGAATCCCCTCTACTCGCGTGGCCTTGAATAACATCTGGCTATTCTAGTTCGTGTGGCATCGTTCACGTACCCAGAGGTGCCCAACCCACAAAGAGCAAAGGCGCACCCCCCTCATTTTCGCGGAAATCCCCCCAAAAGCATGCCTCCCCCCCCAAATAAAAAATACCCCTCAAAACAATCCCCCTAAAAATTTCGATGGCGCAGTCTGGGCCATGACCCCTCCTGGGGGGGAGGACACCCCTGACGTACCTGCTTCTTTTAGAGTTAAACGTACAGTTCGAGTGAATAAACGTATTTATCACAAGCGTCTACTGTTGTTTGTGCTGATTAATATTCAAGAAAAAATGTCACAATTTCGCTTTATTTGCAATAAACTTTTGACTGAAGGTGAAACTGTTGTGCTGGGCAGTTGTGGAATGCCAACTTTAATCGATGCAAGTCTCGGGAGAAGTTATAAGAATGCTGATTATTTAAGAAGTCAAGTCCGTTACAATTCGCGTGGATTGCAGAAAATCATACACCCGGAAAAATTCAATCTCTGCAGCAACGTGAGGATAAAGAGGCTAGTACTTCAAAAGTGAATCCTCCTCGTACTGTAGCGCGATTAAGTGAATTTGAATCCAGCTTTTGTTTTTAAAAACACTGCTTATTTTGTGGCTGTAAAGCGGATGAGGAGGCTGAGAAGAAGAAAACGCAGAATAATGAAAGAAAAATTCATAAAGCAGCGACTAAATCATACTCAAAATTAAAACGTGCAAGAGCAGCTTTTGACACACCTCAGAACGATCTTTAGCTAATTTTAAAAGGGATTCTTTGAATGTAAGTGTGGAAACTTTATAAATTTTTCTGCGATAATTCTGCGTTTTGTTCTTCTCAGCCTCTTCATCCGCTTCCTCGCCACAAAATAAGCAGTGTTTTTTACAACAAAAGCTGGATTCAGATTCACTTAATCCCGCTCTTGTTCGAGGTGGACTTACTTTTGAAGTACTGGCCATGCTCATTAGGGTGGATTGAAAAAAATCAAAATCTGATAAACGCTAAGTAATAGCCCGGCAAAGTTGCTTTTTGTAGAGATATTTGGTTCAACAAAAGGATTTCGACCGCAAAAAATATCTTGAGGTGTCGCTCGCGCCTTGAAGTTGACCATAAATGCATAAAAACTGGAAAAAGTTATAATAATTTCATCCAATATCAAAATTTGAGAAATTTAATGTTATCGCTCTTAAGAGCAGGCTTTTTGTGTAGATTACACATTGCATAAGATCATTTTAATAATAAACTGTATTTTAAAGTTTCACACTTGCGTTGAGTCTTGAATTTGACCAATATAGTCAGAATTGAATAACATCGTGTTGCTCCGTACTTAGAGAAAAAAATATTAGAAGTTATGATTTGTAAAAGATTGCTTTCATATTAATTAATTCTTACATAGATACGAAAAAAAAAGTAATAAAAACATTTCTTATCTAGTAAAAAAATGTTTAATTCTCCACTTAGCAGATAACTTTGGCTCAAAATGTCAAATTTACCTATGATAGAATTCAAAGGTTAAGTATAAAAATTTTAAAATAATGTGGCTTGCAACAGCCCACATCAGTCACCCTTTGAAACAAAAGACGTTGCTAAAGAAATTTTAATGGGTTTTGAGTCCTCAAATTGTAACCACATTGATTACAATAAAACATAAGTTTGGCATGCGAGTTGAACTATTTTACTTCTCATAATTTTCAGTCTTGATTGAAATTGTGGCTTGATGGTATTGTGGCTTAATATTTCTAGATTCTAATCTGACTCGAATAAATCAATCCCTTTTGGTTAGGCAGCAAACTGTACCTGACATTTATTTTTCTTTTTTTACCTATCGTCTCACTGCATTAGTATGACATGTGAGGTTATGAGTACCTGATACTTCTTTTTCTTATTTTACCTATCGTCTCGCTGCTTTAGTATGACGTGAAGTTTTGAAAACCATACTACTCAGTAGGTACGCCACCAAGCAATTTCTTTCAAAGTTTTATCGGAAGTCCCCTTTTTGAAAGAGGAAGCTGCCGAGTTTTACCAGTTCTGCTTATCGATGAGCTCATAGCAGTCTCTGCTTCAAAATTGAAATCTGGAATTATACATGTTCATTGTCCATCTTCGAACTGATCGTCGTAATCCGTTTTGAAATAAGTTCTCTGATGATGGTCATCCGCAATGCCTAGTGTTATATTTTTTAGATTCTCAAAGTAACCAGTTTGCAGAACAAGAGCTGATGATCCAAACATAGAACGATGGCAAGTTTAAAAAATTCGATTGTATAGCGAAAATTTACAATTTCAGATTTCAACTTGAGTTCTTTGATAAGCAGAAGTGGGAAAACTCGGATCATCTTCTTAAAAAAGGAATATCAGATAAAGCTACAAAAGAAATGGTGCTTGAGGGCGTAACTACTGAATTCTATGATTTCCAATACCTCACGTTACATTAAGTGAGACGATGCGTAAAATTAGACAAAGAAGCGTCAAACACAGTTTGTTGTCTAACCAAGAGAGATGGATTTCTTAGAGTCAGATTAGAATCCAGAAATCTTACTCACAATGTATCACTAAGGCCAAAAATTGTCAGAAGTCAAGATAATAATGCAACTCGCCAGCCAAACTATGTTTTATTGTATGAAATGTGGTTACAGTTTGAGAGCTCAAAAGACATTTAAAAGGGGGTTGTTTTGAGGGGTATTTTTCTCAGTTTTTGGAGGAGGACTCTTGCTTCTTAGGGGGGGGGGGGGCTCCGCGATATTGAGGGGTGCGCCCATGCCCTTAGTACGTCCGGCCCCTTTGGGTATGTGAACGATGCCATACGGACTAGAATATCCAGATGTTATTCAAAGCCATGCAAGTAGAGGGGATTCTGTAAATGACTGGCTGCATTTTTAGAGTACGCAATATCTGGGAAGGTTTGGTCTTGGAGAAAAAAATCATAAGGACCATTTTTATAGAGAATTTTGAGATCTATAACTTTGGTCTGCGGTACTTTTCGATTAAACTTACCGTTTTTAAGAAAAATCCAAAAAACCTAAAATTTTGACCTTTGACCCCGAATAACTTTTTTAGCGCACATGGGATCGATGGGGACTTTTGGCACCTTATTTGTAATAGTAAGCCCAAGGTCCCTATAAAAATTTAGCTTTTCCGGAATTTTTGTTATTTGATCACTATTTTTATGTCTAAATTGACCGGGCTACAATATGAGGGCGAAAAAATGCTCGCAAAAATGAGAACAAAATATAAATGGAAACCCCTGATTGTTCTGCATCAGATAATTTTTTTCCGATGTTCCAAGGTAATCCGAACGTGAGTCATAATTGAAGGGTTTGGAGGATGAAGGGGCTATGTTACATTTTTTGAAAAACCAATCTAATTCAATAGATGAAATGGTTATATGCTTAACTGTTATGTAACAAAATCTGAATATTTCAATACAGCTAGAAACAAAGATATGAAGAAGATGAAGGGGCTATGTAACATTTCCCTGCAAAGCCATAGAGGATGAAAGGATTATGTTCCCTTAACCTCTTTTTCTAATGGAGCCTGAACTAATAATAGTAACATAACCCCTTCATGCATTCAGCAGGTGGGTGTTATGATAGGTCTGAAATATATTTGCAGCACTTTTTTCTTTTAAATTCAACTGATTCTAATACTTTCAAGTAGTACTCATTGAAAATACGTACGTTATTCTTCATAATAATAATAAAAACAATAAACATTGACAAACTTCAACTAGCAAACGATAAACTAAAATTAAATTATTTTACTCAAGTTATTCACTGCAGTTAATATTGAAATAAATTATATTGTAAAACATAGACTAATAATAAGAGTAGACCGAGCTATGGGAACCCTTTTGCTGCTCATAAACCAAACTATGTGACTGGTGGATATCCTAGCAACAGCGGGCGTTGATCGTAGCAGACGATCCACGCCAGCGTGAAATAAAATAAATAGAATTGACGGAACACGGAAGAATGATCTTTTATGGAGTCCGATTTATAAATTTGTTATTCTAAGTTGTAAATATTTTGTTAATATAGTGAGTTTTTCGTTTAGATAGTATTGTGCATTTTCTTTAGTCAATTTCAATAACTGTCTAAGCAATTAAAGATGCAAACGCCTAAAAAGAATCGGCAAACGGTAAGATTTTTACCTACAATTTCAATTTAAGATACCGATTAGTACATTTTTGCGTTAACGCAAAACGTTTACGCCATTACGTTCACGCCAACGCTGACGTAGCAGTTCCAAATGAAATAAATGTTACTGAAAACTGTGATCAAAAACTAATTACTAATGTCAAAATAATGCATAACTAAAAGAAAAACAGTTCAATCTCTGCACCTGGGAAAAAAATTATAATGAAAACACATTACGTCTTAAAATACATGTCGAGTGCCAAACTTTTGATAATGTTGCCATCTAGCAACCATGCTGCCAAAGTTTTCGCCAAGCCTCCCACCAGTCACATGATGTATCCATGAACCAATTTTTTCATCAGCAAGTCTGGGAAAGCTCGGTCTACTCTTATTATTAGTCTATGTTGTAAAATTAATGTTACAGGCGATAAATTTAGAATTTTTTTGGTTGTTAATGAAAATATCAGTTCAAGATACTTTGGCCGAATTCGCAACTCCAACGAACTATAAAGGACGCTGCAGTCACTGTCTAATGGCGGATGAAAAAACTAAAACAAACGCACGCCGTAATGTATAAATTGCTTCTAAACTTAGGAAATGACAGAAATTTTTGTTCGCATGTATGATTTTTTGTTCTTTATTCATTTGAAAAGTTTTTTCAAAGACTTTTGGTTATTCTGACCCATGTAGAAAGAGATGAGAAATCAAAAAGTATTTCGAAAGTAAACAATTAATGCAGAACACACAGTAAGTTGTTCTGAAGCAGCCATTTTCACGATGTTGAATTCGGTATTCATTAATTTTTGGTTCGCTTCGAACAGCATTTTCATTTTGTACTGTTTTTTCTATACATTAGTACATATTATGTCCAGTTTCGTGACATTTCCGGCATTTGTTGGCATTTTTGTGACATTTCCGGGATTTGTTGACATTTTTGTCACATAGTGCATTTACGTGAAAGACCGCCAAGGAAGGGTAACATTTAACTCTAGATAATATATTTCTATGACTGTATGATTGGATATCAAAAGAAATCATCATGCAATTAATTCATTCGTCATGGAAATGATTTAACCGATATGCGAAATCTTGTCAAGATACATTATTCTTTCACACAATACTAAAACCATAACCCTATAAACAGATTTTTGGCGAAACTCTTCCACCGATAATGACAAGCGCGATATTTTAGCGATAAAAGTTAGAAGCTTTTATTTTTCATTGTTCAAATTCTTAACTTTCTTTCTGGATTTTTCAATCTGTTCTGCGATAAATATTTTCAAGAAAATTTATTTGCATACTGTCCATCTCAATTGGATGCTATAGTAACAAGGTTATTTTAATCATTTATGTGGAATTAGGTTAAGAAAAAGCACTAATTTTTCAGCATGGTGTCCAGTCAATGTTGTTAAGTCCGCTTTTTTTCATCGAATTGAAAAACTGATATTTATTCAAATTCACTCAAAAGAAGATAAATAAAATGGGTACTCACAGTTTATATCAGATATTTTTGATGTTACGCTGTTGCTAATGACGATTCCAAATTATGAATTACGCAAATAAAAAAATGCACATAACAAACTGTTTGTTTTGCCCAAAATGAACACGTGGATTGCAATGTTTTAGTTTTTTCGGCAGTTTTGTAAATCACCGCAAGGTAGCTAGGTGGCGTATTAGAGCTCTGGAGTTGCGAATGGGGTCGTTTCCAAAGTTTTAAAAGTATTTTTTTCTGAAAGAACATGATTAAAAACATAGAATTTGACCATTTTTTAAATAATTTCTTTAAGTTTAATATTTTTAAAAAAATACTTAAATCGATGCTCTTTTATCGTTTAACGCTTCTGCCGATGACATCACAAAAAATGATTAAATGTCATTCTGTGTTGCCATTTTCGCGGTCCAAAATATTTAATTCGCATCTTTACTCACGTGTATTGCCAACTATATGGTTGATAGCAAGCGTAGAGCGCAATTGTAATTGGCTTCTTGATTATCATAACGTGGAAATGCGGTTGAAAGATGCGCCATAGCGCATCATTTGTGACGTCATAAAGACCACGCCCTGTTTGAAAAATCGGACATTTTAAAAAATTTATTAAAAAATAACTGTTGGGAAAATGAAAGAATTTTCTGGGTCCATGTTATTCTTTTTGCTCATTCTATCTATTTCAATGACTAAAAGTAGTACTTTTGACTGAAGGAAACACCCATTTGAAACCTTATTGAGAAAACACCAAAACATTTATTTACCAGAGCAATATTATTGGCAAATCAAGTAAAAAAAGTGTAGTTATAGATATTGGTAACCTTTTCCGTAAAACTGATGACCTAATGAAAAAGCTGAAACTCTTCAACAGAAAAAAATAATATTTTAAGGGAAAGCGTGCGTTTTAGATGTGGTGTGAAATGGATCCATGTAGAGGGATACGGTTTTTACCTTTATAAAGAATCATATGATCCCAAAACTCCTTTTAAAGAAGTGAATATAAAGCACTACTTGAATCAAAAAGCAAGCTTGGGGGACATTTCCATTTCCCGATTGTTTGAAAAGACAGGGGCGTTATCAAATGAAAAAAAAATCTGAAAGACCATCTACGGTTTTTCCCGAAAGAATACAGATGGTACTGCAATCTAATTGTTAATAAAAGACCATGCCATTAAGGCAAATTCAAGTTTTCTTTTGTTATTTTGATTGACCAGTTTAGATAAAACTGTTTTTTTTTTTTTTTAGTAAAATATTTCAAGTTATCTATGCTATTTTTTTTTAAATTTAGAAATGACCCAAATTAGTTTACTTTGCATCCTTTTCCTTCGAATCTTACCTCATTCATTCCTTAAATAATTTACAGATGTCAAAAAAATGTTTGTGGGTGAAGGGGTTATGTACATAAAATATATAAAAATATATACTATGGATACAGGCAAGAAAATAAAACTTGGTATATTAAAAAATAAGTGTCATTAGACTAATTTCATCTGCTCACTTAACGACAAAACCAGAAAACAAAAAAGTTGCAACAATAAACGCAACTGTTGATCACGATCATTGTTTAACAATGCTTTAATAAAATTTGTGGCGGAAATGAATTCATTGAGAAGACAGATCTGTTGACATTTTTGTCTCTTGAATTTGAACAAATAAAATTCTGGCTTTTGTTGTGAAGCTTTTCCTGAAATCGGGGGTCATAAAATTTTCCGTTTTGATTATTTTTCCGCAATCTGCCGGAAAATTTTGCAGATTTTTTTTTGTTCAAGCCCGATTGTTGAACACGCGTCACTTGACATAACTTTTATTTTCGAAGTAGATCGTGCAAAGCTGGGCGACGCAGCTAGCATAAAAAGGAAATAAAAACAGGCGTGACTTATTAAGAGATACCGTCATATTGGGTGATCCCAACCCCCTCCCCACTTACACGAGTAATCGTGTAATTTCAAATTACACATTTTTGAGCAATCACGATTGCTTATTGTTCTCACTTGACTGTTTTGTGTGTCATTTTCTTTTTCCGCCAGCACCCTCTGCAGCATCACCGTCGACCGGCTCCTCACGATGCTGCTCCTATAGCGAAAACCGTCTCCAGGTTGCATCCATATGCTACACACACGCGCATACATACACAACTATACACACACACACACGCGCGCGCACACACAAATACATACACCTACACATACACAAACACATACACACACATACAAACACATACACACACTCAAACACATACAGACACCTACACATACACACTTACAACTACCCACACACTCATGTCTACACACAGCTACCCACACACTCACCACTCATGCCTGCACACTGATACTAACAGATATGCCTACACACACACAAACACTCAAACACACAACTACCCACACACTCATACCTGCACACTGACACAAACACACATGCCTACACACACATACACATACTCCCCCCTACACACAAACACACATACCCCCCCCCTCACACACATAAACACACATGCCTGCATACACACACACACTCGTGATTGCGAAAAACATAATTTGAATTCAAGTGGTCAAAATTCAAATTATTTTTTTTTAAGTTATTTCATTCGGCTTGAGTAGAATATTGTGAACGCGTAATGGAAAGAGTTGATTGAGTTGTAAACTCAACGACCAGGAATTCCTGTCGAGTGAAGAACCGGGTCATGTTCTCCGAGTCCTAGGGTATACCTTCAGGTAGAATGCCAGGTTCTTTCTGGCATTTTACCCGAAGCGCCGTTCCTTCTGCAAGATTTTTAGCGAGAAAAACGTTTTTGAGAACTGGGAGGACTTTTTACAAATGTATCTTCTGCCCACTAGTTCTTTTCGCCGATCTATAACAAACATTGGCTCGCATCCAATTCTCTGAAGCTGGAAATGTCGGAAGCGACTGTTTTTTTCCCCTTCTTCTTTGGCTTTAAAGAGGATGACATAATATGGGGTGAATGATAAAAAGAACCGAATAGCACTCGTAACGTTCTTGATATTTTGCAGTTACGGAACAGATTTGTTTACCTTCTTCAAAGAAATGGAAAGAGTGTTACCGGACAAGTGATATTTATTAACCCTTCTCGCCCCCTGTGATTCCAAATGGAATCACTGAACTCAGTATCTTTGATCATGTAGAGTACTCTACTAATGCCAAATCTGTAACTTAAGGGATTCAGCTTTCCTCCTATGAACAAACCCATAGGAAAAAAAACCAGTTCTGATGATTTTAAAATTATTTTAAGTGTTTTTTTTTTTTTTTTTTTTTTTTTTTTTTTTTTTTTTTTTTTAAACAGTGTAGCGCAAATACAACTATTCGAAATTAGACTCCCGAATGTGCCAATGAAAAAAAGAAAAAAAAAATCCTAAAAGTTCATTGTAAAGACAAAATAATGAATGGTATCACTTAATAAGTAATTTCTTTGTAACTTTGAGCACCGTGAGTTATAATCAAAACACCGGGTGTTTCTAAATGAATATCAAGGTTTTAAAGTTTCTAATACTTATTACGTTAAACTTAATATAATAAATCATACATGAAAGATAAACTGAAACAATCATACGCACAAGCTTAATCATACGTACCAGCTTACAGGTGCTCAATGTGAGCACACTGTTAAAAATTCAGGAAGATTTTCTGGTAATTGTTACTGTAAAATTGCATCGCCGACGCATCGCTGATTTTTACGGTAATTTATACCGGAGAAATAAGCGATCCCAGCGCCAATTGGTTGCTGCGGCCTACCGAGGATACCGTATAATTTTACAGTAACATTTGATTTTTACGGTAATAGTTACTGGCAACATCTAACAATTACCGTAAATTTTCCGGAAAATTTTTAACAGTGCACCTTTCGTCTCAATGCACATATCAAGTCGATAGCCCGGTTGTTGTTTAGTGTTTCTGGGGCATTTGTTATGAAAATTGCTCGAATCCTATTTCTTAGGTCAGGTAGATTAGCTGGTAGTGAAGGCACATACACATAATTCTTTATAGTCCCATATAGGTTAGAAACCACACGGCGTGAGATCTGGTGAGTGAGGAGCTTGTTTTGCATGGCCACCACGCTGTCACGCTCACTAGATTTCATGTGATTTCTACATGTAACTGTTCATAAAGGATCGTGTGCATGTGCCTCCATCGGCTAACCTACCCGACCTAAAAAAAAAAAAAAAGGATTGTGGCAGCTGTCGCAATAATTCGCTAAAAAAACTAAACAACGTTCGGGAAGAACTGGGTATCCACTTGTTGTGTCCTGTGCGACTAAAAGTGGTCACACTGAGCATTTGTAATCTTTTAGGTCGGAGTTGCTCTTTGATGTCATGTATTAATTAGGATTTTAAACTTTACGGATTATAAGGGGCCATTTATTAATTACGTAAGGGTCTCGAGGGGAGGGGGGTTGGAAAAATCTCTACATACCCTTACTGGGGGGGGGGATCAACCCATTCTT
This sequence comes from Uloborus diversus, assembly GCF_026930045.1. Taxonomy (NCBI): domain Eukaryota; kingdom Metazoa; phylum Arthropoda; class Arachnida; order Araneae; family Uloboridae; genus Uloborus; species Uloborus diversus. The sequence continues at coordinate 139,106,801 of NC_072739.1, forward strand.
ACGTTATATTTTCCAAGTGGATAGTTTATATTAGAAATCGCTTGGTCAATTAGTTTGGCAGGGATCCTATTTCATTTGCGTCTGGAAGGTTAAAAACATATTAGGATGAGCTGCTTTTTATTTGTTTTACAAAGAATGAATACCATAAAATAGAATAAGAGAATCTCCCTATGTAGGGCATGTTTTATTTTTAATTGGTATCGCACCAGAAACAAACAAGCAAACAAATAATAATAATAATAATGTCTAAAAAAATTTCAGCCTAAATTCCAACTTTTTAGAAAATATTTCTTTACACAAAAAGGATTAATAAAATAACAGTGAAATTTAATAACGATTCCAGTAGTTTAAGATTTGTTATTTTATTATTTTGAAAAAAGAAATTGAATCTTGCTTAAGAATGGGTTGGGGGGGGGGGGGGTGAAAAATCTTACGCAACATTATATGAGTAGGAGGAGGGGGGGGTCAAAAACGGCCAAAGTCGTCCTTACGTAATTAATGAGTGGCCCCTAAATACTACAAAGCGATAAAACCCTGACATTCACTCGGTATATTTTTTAAAAACAGATAGATATTTTCTCTTAAACAGATGTTACTTCTAATCTAACTCGCACAGCCACCCTTTCCCTCTTCTGTGGGCATTCACATACCATCTCCTCCCATAGGAGGGGAAGTGCTAGTAGTTTTTAGGAGGGCTCTGTGCTCTGCCCTATTTTTTGCATCCCTCAATGCATGTCCCTTGCACCCCCATTTTGAAGTTTGTCAACACTTAATCACAAAAACAAATAATCTTTTTCGGAAAACAAAAATTTGCGCTAGTCTGTCCAATAAGTTTCCCTTGTCACCAAAAATGACACGAAAAAACTGCTGCATTGGCGCAGAATTCAATTAGGTGTACTGTGGTGCAGATTTCACTTCTGAAGAATTTCTAAATCTACTAAAACGATACAAATGTCAGGAATGCCCATATCCCTCAAACACCACAAAGACCCCCCAACTCAAAAGCTCCCTCCCCCCCCCCCCAAAAAAAGAAGGAAAAATAACCCTTAAAATACTCTCTAAACATTTCGAGGGCGCAGGGTGCAATTTGGCTCTTCCCCTAGATGGGCATCTCTGCAAATATTCTGAACTAGTAGTAACCACAAGGCTTTGCCCGTAACAGAAAATTAAAAGGTTTTTTGGTTCGCCTGTATATTTACAAATAATGCATGGTTAATTTTCTCGCCAATTGGCTTGAGCCCATGTTACGGTTCCACGTCATGATAATTTCGTAATTTACTCGTCCTGCTTATGATAGTTTTGTTCTTAAAATTGGAATCGAAAAAGAACCACATCGAATTTTCGAAAAATCGCTTTGAGGGGCACACCCCCATGCTACAAACTAACTTTGTGCCAAATTTCATGAAAATCGGCCGACAGATCTAGGCGCTGTGCGCGTCACAGAGATACTGACAGACAGAGAGACTTTCAGCTTTATTATTATATTAGTAAAGACTTCAAAAAACATTTAAAATCCTAACCGACTCCAGATTTTATTTTTAGCTTAAAGGCACTAAAATTCACTTTGTTCCTTTTCTGTAAAGAGCAATACTTTACGTACTATTTTTTATATTTTACTTAAACACTTCCTCACACAGAATTTTTTAAAAACTCTGTATAAAAAGAAAAATGATATTAACAAATATTCGTCAACACTTTGAAGTCAATTGCTGAACGCTCTAAAGGTGAAACTTTCAAACCATATTAAGGATGCAAAAATATTGCTTATTTCAACAGATGCTGATGTAAATAAAGTAGGTAGAGTGAAATGTTCAAAAAAGCTGAAAATAGAGGTATAAGAGACGAAATTAAAAATTAAATATTAAAACAGATAAATACGAAGAAAAAGGACAAATGCGATCAATTTTTAATCCCCTGCTCTGGGCCACGTACGTCTTTTTTTTCATGATTTCTGCCTCAAATTTATTTGTTGAAAACCCTCTTCAGCCTAGCTTTTGCGACCCCCCAAAATTAGCAAATTTATACACACTATCAAAAAAAAAAAAAAAAAGAAAGAAAGAAAGAAAGAAAAAAAGAAGAAGAAGAAAAGCAAAAATCTGGGGGAGGTGGGGGGGGGGAGAATGAAACAAGGAATAATCAAGGAGTCAAATCGAGGAACCATGGAGGAATATCAAGCTTAGTTTTTTTGACCACATATTTTGTGCTGGTTTTTTCTTCCTTTTACTAAAAAGGAAGTATTGTATTCGCGAAAAAAATTTCACACAAAAATCGGGCTTTATTTCCATTTTTCTCACGCCCGAATGAATGCTGAGTTTTTTTTTCGACCCGACCACACGTGGATGTATGCCTAGGAACCTAGACACCCGAAATATCCATTTTGACGACCCCCGAGTTAATTACAACGAATTTTCTCGTGACGTCGTATGTACGTATGTATGTGCGTATGCATCTCGCATCACTCAAAAACGGTATGTCCTAGAAAGTTGAAATTTGGTACGTAGACTCCTAGAGGGGCCTAGTTGTGCACCTTCCCTTTTGGTTGCATTCGGATGTTCCTAAGGGGGTCTTTTGCCCCTTTTTGGGGGGGGGGGAATCATTGTTAATTTCGGCGTAAACTCAAGTGGTGTTATAATTTGTCGGACAATTGACGATGTATCGCCTTTTTTTGGGTCGCCAAGATTTCTTGCCAACTTGGCGACAAATTTGGCGATTTTTTCTTTTTTTAATTTGGTTTTAATTTGGCCACTGTTGGTGACATTTAGAAAGTAAACAATTGAATCACATTAAAATTGCCAATAATGGGTAAATGACATTAAATTGGAGGAAAAGGAAGTCATGTGATGCACACATCAGCTCGTTTTTTTTTTTTTGATCGCAATCATGGCTTTTACAGTTTCAAAGAAAAATTATTGATTATAAGTACTTCCTGATAAAATGTTTACCACACTGTTCTTGTTTGTATTATAGTTAAAATTTCTGTGGTCAATGTAAGATAGGGTGCCTTTATAAATCTTGCGGGTAGGGGGGGGGGGGATGAGCCCATGTAGAAGATCAGAATCTCAATGTTGGCAAAAAACAAACAACAACTAAACAAGTCATTGCTTCAAAAAGTGTATTTTATTTCTTTCGAAAACGCCAAAAGTGAAAATTTACGTTATTTACAGCCATGCTTTTACCTTTCCTTCAAGATTATTTTTAAATGGGGTCGTTTCCAAAATTTTAAAAGTATTTTTTTCTGAAAGAGCATGCTTAAAAACATAGAATCTGACCATTTTTAAAATAATTTCTTTAAGTTTAATATTTTTAAAAAATTACTTAAATCGGTGCTCTTTCATCGTTTAACGCTTCTGCCAATGACACCACAAACGATGAAATGCCATTCTGTGTTGCCATTCACAGAGCAAAATATTTAATTCGCATCTTTACTCACGTGTATTGGCAACGATATGGTTGATAGCAAGCATACAGCGCAATTTTAATTCGCTGCATGATTATGATAACGTGGAAATGTAGTACAAAGATGCGGCAAAGTGCATCATTTGTAACGTCATAAAGAACACGCCTTGTTTGAAGAATCGGACATTTAAAAAAATTAATTAAAAAATATCTGTTGGGAAAATGAAAGTATTTTAGAGGTCCATGTTATTATTATTATTATTTTTTTTTTTTTTTTGAACATTCTATCCATATCAATGACTAAAAGTAGTACTTTTGACTGAAGGAAACCACTCCATTAAAGATTAAATGTCGGTAATTTGACTAATTATCCAAATATTTCTGAATTGAACAAATGGTAAATTAAATTTAGGAACTTAGTCGTAGCTTTGCGTCTTTAAAAATAAAAGAGATTCCTATGTTACTTACGCAAACTCTACACTGAATCTATTTTCACAATATTTGACGTAAATATTATTTGCGTAGTCATTTCATAAAAGTTTTATATATAAAAAAGAATTCTCTTTTCAGCAAAATTTAGTCTTTAAAGAGCTAAGGAGTTAGTCGTAAGAGACATTTATTGTGTATTTCATACTTGAACCCGAATATTTATCCCTTTTTACTTCCTTTTACAAAAAAAGGAAGTATTATATTCGCGAAAAAAATTTCACCCAAAAATCGACCTTAATTTCCATTTTGCTCACCCCTGAATGAATGTTGAGTGTTTTTTTCGACCCGACCACACGTAGATATATGCCTAGGAACGTACAGACACCCGAAATAACCATTTTAACCATTCCCGAATCAGTTACAACGAGTTTTCTCGGGACGTCTGTATGTACGTATGTATGTGCGGATGTGCGTATGTATGTCGCATAACTCAAGAACGGTATGTCCTAGAAAGTTGAGATTTGGTACGTAGACTCCTGGTGGGATCTAGTTGTGCACCTCCCCTTTTGGTTGTATTCGGGTTTTTTAAGGGGGTCTTTTGCCCCTTTTTGGGTTGAAATCATTGTTAATTTCGATATAAACTCAAGTGGTGTTATAATTTGGTGGACACTTGGCGATATATCGCCAATCTTTTGGTCGCCAAGTTTTTTAGCCAACTTGGCGACAAATTTGGCGTTTTTTTTAAAATCTGATTTCCATTTGGCCACTGTTGGTGATATTTAGAGGGTTGAATCACGTTAAAATTGCCAGTAATGGGAAAATGACACTAAATTGGAGTAAAAGGAAGTCATGTGATGTTGTCACAATTTAATGTTGTGACACTAAATTGGAGTAAAAGGAAGTCATCAGCTGTTTGTAATCATGTAACAATGACCGTTTATTATCCCGTATACAACGAAGCATCTTTTATACTTTTTGAAGGCATTGCAGAAAAATGCGTATAACGGAAAAACGTATTATAGGTATACGTTAATGTGTGTGACTCTGCAGGGACCAAATTAAAAAAACGTATAAATGCTAAAAACGTATAAAAGCGAAACATATAAACGATGCATCACTGCATATGTTACAGAGAAAAACCGAAATTGAAGAATATCATCTTTCACTGGGGATTCGCCAACTGGAAATATTCGGACTTTGACAGATGTCTTTGGTGTGTGAATTTGTTCACCGGCTACCTGCTAATATCGACATTCACCAAATTTAGAACTTTCGCATATATATATATATATATATATATATATATATATATATATATATATATATATATATATATATATATATATATATATATATATATATATATATATATATATATATATATATATATATATATGTATATATATATATGTATATTTGTGAGGGGGGGGAATTATCCCAAATAAAACGAAAATAGAAGACGAAACACAATGATTTAAAACAAACTACATTAAATGACATAAACACAAAACAAACGTCAAATTTCGGTGTCTAGAGCACGTCTTAACAATTCAACCATATTTCACTAGCGTCTTACATCGTTCCCTCATCTTGTTTTTAATGTGCTCCGTTCATCGCGGTTTAGCGGTACAGTCACAGGTAAGTTCTGGGAGCTCTTATCCACACGGCCATTCTGGGAGCAACATTGCCCCCAATATTGGAAATCTAACAGTCTAAAAATAGAACTAAAAAAAAAAAAAATCGATAAAAATAGAAAAAAGTTTTTCAGTCAATTGTCCTCGGTCTCCTTTTTTTTCATACGTCTTCATTCTACGTCTTTTTCTTTTCACAACGTCATTCTCCATGTCTTTCACGTCTTCCAAATACGTCTTGTTATGTCACATGGACAGTTAATGACACTGTCCAAGGCTTCATGTACTCCGCGCATGTGGATGTACGAATTGGTCCAGTGGCGGATCCAGAAATGTTTGTAAGGGGGATCAAGTCTCAATGGCCAGAGCTATAGCTCTTACGTAAAAAGTATCAATTAAGCCTATCCCCCAAAAATGAGATCAAAACCTTTTCTAATTGTTCTTTCTCCTTTAATTTTTCCAATGGCGTAGCCGGCGCTATGAATCATATTCTTTCAAATTTTCATCAAAAATTATCTTACGTTCGGCAGACAGGCTGGTCACGTTACCGTAAACTTTGAATATATGAGATTACAGTTATAAAATAGTTGGAAAAGCATAAACAATACACAAATACACACATTGGTTTGAGGTGCAAGGGTGCTCTGAAAAAACGTTTAACTCATTCGAAATTATTGTTATTTTGAAAAGGAACAAAAATCTCAAAATAGCAATAGCCCAGTAAATGAACCCAGTCAATCCTTTGAACTTCGACACGCTAAGAAGAAATTCCTTATTTCCATTGCATTTTCCGATTTAAGAAATTGAAGTAATAGTAATCACATAATAAAATTCTTGTCACAGGGGGGTCAGCGGACCCTTTGACCCTACCCTGATGACGCCCCTGAATTGGTCCTTCATGTTCACCTTCTTTAATCACATTGTAGGAGTCGTTGTTTTTAATTTTTTCAACTTTATAGGGTTCTAAATATTTTGCCTTCAACTTCAGATTTGGTCCGAATTGTGTTCTTTTACTAGCCTCTAAGTTAACTTTGTTAGTGTTCGGTTGACGTCTTCGTAGGTGGCGAGTTTTCTTATTTTCTTCCTCTACTCTAAATATTTGCTTATTTGTCACTTTTCTGAATTCCTCACGATAGTTTTCGTAAATTTCTTCTAATTCTTAATTTAAGAGCTTATTCAATTCTGAACCTTCTTTCATATCGGATAGACTATCATTTTTTCTTTATGCATGTAAATATGTTTCTTCTTCACCACTTTTGGGACTAATGAATACGCGATAAATATACTCAGCAGCTAAATCTTCGATTTTCTTTTTACCCTTAGAAATAAAATGTTCTTTTTGAAAATGATCTGTTCGGCCAACTCCAGCATGACCTTGCTCATGAGATTTGCTTTTTTTCTCCTGTTGCATTGATTGAGATACAGCTAAAATATTTCTTCTATCAAAATTCTTATAAACAATTTGATTCAAAATAATCATCGCAGCTGGATGCTTGACGCGCTTCTTTTTTTGCTTTATATTCTTTATTTACACCCGCGTTGACAGCTGATCTTTTTTGGAAAACGCACTAATGTTTATCGGACTACTGCTAATAAAATTATTGCTAGACTCCAAGGCAGCGGATCTTTTCTTAAGGTCGTCGTCGAATTCGGTTTCAATGATATTTTTTTCAGGAAGAGCTAAACTACACATCGCACATTTGCTACACATCGGTTCTGTACCAGAAACAGAAATATTTTCAAACATTACTTATTTGATTTTCAGTAACTTGCGATCCATCATCAGTTTTGAAATTATCCTTTACACAAATATTACAGAAATTCATTTTTTCGTCATTATTATCTTCAGAACTCAAAGTATAAAACACAATATCGTCTTTATTAATTTTAACCTCGACTTGAGATAAAACATTCATACCTAGCCTTGCCAGATTTCTGAAATGTTCAACCGGGACACCCAACCCCCCGTCGCGAGTATTCAAAAGGAAAACCAGGGGGGGGGGGATAGTGGATTCAAGTAAAATGTCTTATGACAGCGTGAAATTTTCAGACTTGTATAAGGAAACTCCGACCCCCCTTCCCTCCCCCGTAAAAACTTTCTGAAATATGCTAGCAAAAACTATTGAAAATAAACATTTTAAAAGTTTTTTTTTTTAAACATTTTTTTAAGCTTTAGAATGTGTTGTTAACCCAAAAGTTTTGGAAACTTCGGATCACAAACACCCCTGAAGGGAACATACCATTGGCTAGTTTTTAGCGTGTTTTAGAGGGTAGTTCATTCTCAATGTTATGAACAAATAATGATTATGAGCGTAAACCAGGGAAATAATGAAGGACACAAGCAAATAAATGTGAACATTTTATTTCTTATTTGTTAATATTTGTTGCTTACTTTAGTAAGACAAAATACTTTGAATGAGGAATAAAAACTTGAAAAATATTCACATGTATTTTTCATTCGCTTGGAAATTTTTTAGAAACTCGTTTTTTTTTTTTGGTTTTAATGTTGTTGCTAAAATCCCTGTTGTTAAAAGCTGATTCGATAGTTATTTTATAAATCTATGTTTCAAATGACAAAGTAATTATCCAAAATAATCCTTCACGGTTAATTATTTTAAAACTTTTTTGGTTATCTACTCAAATTTATATTTTTCCGGGACCTGAAGCAAACCGACCGAGACACCGGGATTTTGCCTGAAATCCGGTACTGTCCCGGTCAAACCGGGACGTCTGGCAAGCCTATTCATACCCAGTATAAAATCAAATGACATACATGCATCATTAACAACATTTACATTGGCACATAATTCTAAATTATCAACTTTGATTTTGCTTTCAAAACAACCAATTTGGTTAATTTTTGGATTGCCCAAACCAGTCAACACATGATAAGAAACATTTAATTCAGGAGCACCCAATTTTTTGAAAATATTTCTTTTTATTATGGTGCGCTGTGATCCCGTGTCAGGCAAGGACGTTACCTCTAGACCATTAATTTTAACTGTTTTCGTCATTAAAGTTGCAACGCATGTGTTAATATTAGATTGTTCTTGAACCGTCTCTGTTTTTGTTTTATTTTTATCGCACTGAAATGACAGATGACCGTAAAGGCCACATTTGAAACACTTAAAATCCTCTTCTTTTTGGAGGCAAAACTTGGACGAATGATTTCTTTCTTCACAACTGAAACAATTACTATTTAAATTTCGGTTACTTCTTGGTTTTGGAAAAAAGTTCCTTTCTTTAGATTTAAATGCAATGGAATCCTCTTTAGTTCGTGAATATATACTCATGTTTGTGAAAATTGCAACACCAAGAAGGAGTTATGCAAATGCACCAAAATTCCCAGGAAATGTATAGCAGGATAAGATATGCAAATTATTAGAATTACAGAGATGTCGCGCATGCGTGGACCGAGAAACGCCCTCTGAACTGCGGCGTAGATACTGTATATAAAGGGCTGTAAATGTTTTTCAAAATTGGTGTATGATCTGCGGCGTACACACTGTATATAAAGGGCTGTAAATGTTTTTCAAAATTGGTGTATGATCTTTTGCCAATGGTAGATGTTTCTCTAGTACTCGATATGCTTCGTCCAAAATGCAGAGCGTCATACGAGCAAGCAACAGAGTTGGAATGGTGCCGCATGATTGGCATGCATGAGGGTGACCTTACGCACAGAGGAATCAGTTCCCGCACGGAGCGTGATGTCTCAACAGTGATTCGTTATTAGTAAAAGATGGACAGAGGACGATGAAATTATCCAAAGGGCTTGCACCATCCCATACAACTGAAACGACGCCACGGGATTATTAACATGTCACTCGCCTAGCTGTGATGGATCGAAATCCACGGTTCGCCGACGTCTGCTGAGCCAGGACCTGCATGCAAGGATTCCCCTACAGCTGATTTCCTTCATTCACAACCACCGTTGCATCCGGCTTCAATGGGCTCGCCAACACGCCTAAGGGCGGGCGGGCTAGCAACAGGTTGTCTTCTCGGATAAGTCCAGATTTAATCTGCACTATAACGATGGATGTGAAAGCGTCAGGCAATACACATATAGACATCATCTCCCAGAGTATGTAACTCAACGAGATGCCTGCATAACGCCAGACGTTGTAGTCTGGAACGCTATTGAATATCAAAGGCAGTCCCATCTACTCCGAATTACGGGTAATCTCAATAGTAGACCACAGTACGAAACCTGTATCGTGTCAAGCCGTTTACCATTTCTTGTTACTGCGTGAATGTTTGTATTAACCATAATATACGTGTCCTTAATAAGAAAATCCAATGTTCAACCTCAAGACTTGCACATTTTTTCGCAAACACAGAACAAAAAACGTCAAAATCGAAAAGCATTATACACTAATAACAACATATTTCGTCAACAGATGGCGCTGTGCTTATTTTATTAATAGATTAAAATAATAGCTAACTTCGTTTTAAATAAAGGGAAAGGGTTTTTTTCTTTCTTACTGTTACATTGATCATTTTTTTTTTCGCTTTTTATTCACGGAGAAGTTTTCAAGGGCGGACTGTCCCGCCGGCCGATGCGCCCTCCCGCCTATGCGGCATTGCACCCTCAAGCCTGACTTTTTTTTTTTTTAGTTGTTGAATTTTCCCCTAGCTTTTAATTTCCCCTTTCTTTCTTTTTTTTTAAATTTTTTTTTTATTTTTCACACTTTTTTTTCTTTTTTGCACGTTTTTGTTTGAGAAATCACGATTGCTTATTGTTCTCACTTGATTGTTTTGATGTCCTATCATTTTATTTTCCCACCGCCACCCTCCGCACCATCACCGTCGACCGGGTCCTCACGATGCTGCTCCTATAGCGAAAGCCGTCTCCAGGTTGCATCCATGTCCTACACACACGCGCATACATACACAACTACCCACACACGCACGCACACACACACTCAAACACACACACACATACACAAACACATACACACAACTACCCACACATTCATGCCTGCACACAGACACAAACACATATGCCTACACACACATACACATACCCCCCCCCCACACACACATACACATACCCCCCCCACACACACATTCATATACACAACTACCCACAAAATTATGCCAGCACACAGACACAAACACACATGCCTACACACACATACACATACCCCATACACACAAACACACATACCCCCACACACAAACACACACGCCTACATACACACACTCGTTATTGCGAAAAACATAATTTGAGTTCAAGATGCCAAAATTCAAATTAATTTTTTTTTTTTGCACCTTTTTTTCCCCAAGGTTGGTGTCCTCTCGAGGAACCCAGTCCGCTTTTGGTAGTTTTTGGTAAACAATATGGGTGGCGCCCGAGAAGCAATGTTGCGTTCATGTGATTGAAGATGAAAAGGGAAAATTAATCCCTCTTTCCATCAAAAGTTTTTTTAAAATTAATGAACGCAAAGATCTTTAAATTGGATTAGAAGGTAAAGAAAAAAATATAGCCCAAACTTTAACTGGAATTAATTTAAAAGAATCGGGTACCATTTTTGGTTACCATAGGCGATGTTGCATGCACTTTACTGACAAAACGAAAATAAATCGATCCTGAAGACGATTAAACCAGAATAATAACACTAATCAAGCGGACGGACCAAGACTAAAACGTTCATCAACATTTTCATACACAAGTATTTTTCCTTACGTTTGCATTATTTGTGAAAAAGAACAATATTTTAAGGAATACGACTCCTTAAAAAGAAAACGAGAAAAGTTGATGCAATACTTAACGATTCACAAGCAAGAATACAGTCTTTTGAGTAAAATACAAGGCATTGATTTCATTGCGAAGGAGGTGATATACCATAAAAACTGTTACGTTAATTACACTAGAATTAATAACATCAAAAATATTCATGACGATTCATCTAATACTTTATCCAACCCAAATTGCAGTGATTTTTGTCAAAATATCATTCAAAGCCGAATAATAAATAATTCAGAAATTTTTAGTATGAATAAATTATTAAACATGTATATGAATAACAAAAATTATCATACATTTTTTTTCAATGTCGAACCGTATACTTAAATGGTGGCTACAACGTGATTATCCTCAACTTATTTGTGTTAAGCCTCAACGCCGCAATGTGTCAGATTTAGCAGACTTTTATGCAGCTTTGAACATATAGAGCACAATGTTCTTTTTCAAAATAATTCAACTTCTGACACAAAAACTGATAATGCTAACCCTCCCAACACTAAATACAATGAAAAGCAAGAAAATATAAATCTCTATCATTCTGCTTTATTTTAAGAAAAGTAATTGAAGGATTCCCTTGGTTGTATTTGGCCTGCAACTGCTGAAAAATTTACAGAAAGTTCAACTATGTCCATAGTGCCTAGTTGCTTTTCAATTTTATTGCTTGGTGTTGTGGTTTATCTGATAAAGTTGAATTTGAGTCTAAAGTAAGTGTTGTTTCATCATTGCAAAGGAAAATTCTTTTTATTGCCCAGGATATGCTCTACTTTCCATCAAACGGTAGAAAAATGACTCCAAAGCATTTTTCTTTCGCTATGGCTGTCAGGCATAGTTACCGGTTCTGTAAAAATTACTGATATATTAAATGGTTTTGGCTACTCCATTTGTCAATCGTTATTTTTGGAATATGATACTGCTTTAGCAGAGATGCAATTACAAAGAAAAGGCATTATACCCCCAGGAATGAAAAAATCTCATTTTACAACCTATGGGACAATATCGATTTCAGTGAAGAAACTACTACTGGGCATAACACTACATACAGTACAAATGGAATCATAATACAACGTAAGCAAAATACTTCTTACAGTTTAGAAAAATCTGGTAAGAAGACACAAAAATGAACAGTAAATCCTCCACATGAGCCTGTTTTTGAATATTACACAAAAAAAAGAAATGTGTGAAAGAAAGAACTTTTATTGCTAATAGTACATTAGAGTGGGCTGAATGTAAAACAGAAAAGGTGAAACATCTTGATTCTGCATTTATTTTGTGTAATTTTTTTTCAAGAAATTCTGAAAAACTTCCAGGTTGAACTGGTTTTAATATCATGTCAGATTTTGACACTATTCATTCGTTGAGTGTTATTCGATACATACCTGCGCTTGAAGCAAAACCTACTCAAATTTCAACTGTATATACTATTTTGAAAAAAAGTTTAAATTATGCCGATAAACTGGGTTAGGATCATTAAATTATAGTTTTTGATCAAGTAATCTACTCGAAGGCTCAGAAAATTCGATGGAATGGGGAAGTATTTAAGAAACGTCTTGTATTAAGGCTCGGAAAATCTCATATTTCAATGGCATTTCTTGCCATAATGGGAAAACGTTTCAAAGTTGCAGGGTTAGCTGAAGGTTCAATAAATGGAGTAATGTTAGGCAAACATTGCAACCGAAGTCTTCGAGTGAATAAACTTGTTTTTGCAGCTTAAATAAAATGCCATGGGAGTCATTTTTAGACACTGTTTCAGAAGAAATGTCTTCAGAAATTTATCAGTATCTATTGAAGCTCCTTACCCTGACGGACATGGTTGAGTAGTTCTTAATGAAGCAATTCAGTGGCATTCGCTTCCGTACATACCAGAAAATATGCTGAAGCGAGTATCATGTTCATGCAAAAATATATTCGTGTCAAAACTTTTAATTAACTGCTTTAAACTTTTAAGGAAATCTTTTTAGCACTTTGAAATACTGCATTTATCAAAATAATATCTATGTTTTTATGCTAAGTTAAAATGAGAGAAAAAAGAAAGGTTGAATTTCAGGAAAATTACCGGTGACAAGCAAAAATAATGACTCTTGAGTTTCATTTTGACTTAATACTATCAAATGAGCTTGAACCAGATACATTTACTAGTTATAAACATTTTAAAAATCTAAAAATGCAAAAAACATCAAAAGCCCCCCCCCCCCCAGAAATAGGTGCTACCGGAAGAACTCAACTTCTGCTGCCTCTAAAAAATAATGTGCAACTTGTGATCTTCAGTATTCGCAAGTAATACACTTTTGCAGCGCCAAAATTCTGGGGTCTCTTGCATTTGGGCGGTCTTCGTGGTATTTAGAGAGAGTGCCCCCTTGCTGTAAGGGGGGGGGGGCTCCCCTGTTTAAATATCTTACGAGTCCACAGAATTGCTTAGGCTAAGAAGTTGGAGTCAGACTACTTTTTTTAGTAAAGAAGTTGGAGTCGGAGCCTTTAAAATTCCTGGAGTCGGAAATTTTCCTTCCGAGTCAGCATCTTTGCTTAAGGTAAGAAGTCGGAGTCCTGAAGAGCCTGGCTGCTTTGGGGTAGAGGAATCAGAGTTGGAGACTTTAAAATTCCAGGATTTGGACTTGATCCCCATTTGGGCCCTCTGACTCTAGTCCTGGTTACGCCACTGGCCTAGCGTATTTGCATTTGGAACACCCACATTTTGCATTCCACTTAATCCAACTGTTTCGTACCTACTCCTTCCGTCACCTGACTGTTGCCGCCGTACCTGCTCGCGTGCAGACGACGGGGCGCCAGCTGCACACTCTACTTCCTTCCCCTTCCCTCAGACGATACAAGTCGCCCCTCTCCCCTCCCCCGCAGACGATAGTGTCACGAGAAAAGGAAAATATCATTTAAACGAGTTCATTCAGAGGAAGGGTTTTATTTTTGGAACCTCATTTTGCGTGTGGGGTAAAAATTTCGATAGGAGAAGCGATTCGTCGGAAAAAACCTCCCTGCGACACCGACAGGTGAACGATTGAAATGAGAACGAACCTGATCGCTTGACCCCAAAGATGCATGTATTAGGCCACCGACTAAAGTAAAGAAGAAAATATTAAATCCAGTAAAAGCCTCTGTCATGACTATACTATATACTGTTGCCGAGCATTATGAAAAAATAAAAAAAATCCGGTTTTGGGTTCGGTGTAGCTTGGACTTTCAGAACTCCTGGATTAAACTATCCGTGACGCCTGCCTGATGGGTTGGCTTTTTTCCGAACCGGTACGATGCGAAGGAAAAAACATATGTACAGAAACTGATTAATGCTGTGGTGCTCGCATCTCGGGATTGACCGCCCACATCAGAGGGTCCCACCGGAAAGGGGAAGGGGGATCAAGGCGCAAACTATGGCATTGGAGTTTAGGAGATTTTAGGGAGAATTTTTTTTGGGGGTGATGCTCGCTGTTGGGGGGGGGGGGATTTTTATAGTATTGGTACGCTCTTACTTTTTTTGGTGTGGGGGGAGGGGCGAGCACACCAAGAACATAAAACTAAGAATGACACATAATTTTAGAAAATTCGCACTCAAAAGTAAGCATTAGCATCATTTATGTGGTATTTTGAACATTTATTTTTTGCAGTTTTGTATGCGTTGTTAAATGTAATAAAATTGTTAATATTGAAATCGCAATTTAATAATAAATCACAATATGTTTTAGGGCATAAAATTTTTTTTAAGTGAAATAAGGTATTGTTTTTGTCATCCATTTAATAAATTGTAACTTCAGGAATGCAATAATAAAATTCGATTATTCGAAAATGGAAAATGTGGGGTAAAATAATTTCTTTATGAAAAAGCGGGTGCGAGCATAAAAAAGTTGGGAAACAGCACTGGATTAATCCTTTAAATACGGGAATCTAAGCTGTCGACTACGCTTTAGGGGGTCGTCCGCAAATAATGTAATACTTTGAGGCGGAGTGAGGTCCAAAAAAATTGAGACAGTTTTTGAGAAGAGGGTCGGAGACAAGAAGTGTGACATCACAACTTTGGTTTAAAAAAAAAAAGAAAAAAAATTTGGAATTTTGACATCTTGAATTCAAATTATGTTTTTCGCAATCACGAGTGGGTATGTAGGCGTATGTGTTTGTGTGTGGGGGGTTTGTGTGTAGGAGGTATGTGTATGTGTGTGTAGGCTTATGTGTTTGTGTGTATGTGCTGGCATAAGTGTGTGGGTAGTTGTGTATATGAATGTGTGTATGAATGTGTGTGTGTGTGGGGAGGGGGTATGTGTATGTGTGTGTAGGCATATGTGTTTGTGTCTGTGTGCAGGCATGAATGTGTGGGTAGTTGTGTGTATGTGTTTGTGTATGTGTGTGTAGGTGTATGTGTGTTTGTGTGCGTGTGTGCGTATGTGTGTGTAGTTGCGTATGTATGCGCGTGTGTGTAGGACATGGATGCAACCTGGAGACGGCTTTCGCTATAGAAGCAGCATCGTGAGGAACCGGTCGACGGTGATGCTGCAGTGGGTGGCGGTGGGAAAATAAAATCAAAGGACATCAAAACAGTCAAGTGAGAACAATAAGCAATCGTGATTGCTCAAAAAAAAAAAAAAAATACTGTCAATTATGCAGCTATACATTGTAAACACTTTTTTTCATCTTTCGTTCGTTTATTAAGGACAAAATGCTGTTTTCTTCTGTTAATTTTATTTTGTATTCTCATTGACGTTTTTCGAAACGAAAATCATCGATGAAGATTAAAGTTTAAATTAAGTCCTACTTAAAAGTTTAGACTAAACTTATTTATGAGTATTTTGGTTTTCATAAAAGCAAAGATAAGATTTAAAGCGAAATGTATCAATTTCTATTTTAAAATCATAGTACTATTGTTTTTAGATGCTCTTTTATGTTCTGGTTTAATTGTACATGTATGTTATGTTTTTTTTGGTAAACCTCAATGTTATTTCATTCAAAACAAGTACACTAGTTATCAATAGTGTTCTTTATACTGATATATGTGTATCATATCTAATTTTTAAATTGTGTTCGTTATGTTTTTGTTGTAAATTTTATATTATACAAAACGAGTACATACACTCATTGCGATAAAAATTCGTGCAACAAGGCAAATCTATCCCCTAACTCAATTTAGCCCAAAACGTATCGTAATCCAAGAGAAAAGATCTTTTGTACAATGTAGGGTAGACCGGGGCACATTTACGCATTGGGCACGTTTAGGCAGTGCCCTTTTTCCAAAACGAATTATAACTGGACAGCGAACAGTCATATGAGATTGATGCTGCTTCTTAGCCAATATTCTCACAAGTTTTTGAGCATCATTCGAGCTTCGGTTTAACATGCGGATAGGGAAATCTTTTTTCTACCAAGTTGAGTAAATTTTGCAATGAACGTTTTGAAGCTTATTGTGAGTAAATAATACAGTTAAAAACAAATAAATATATAAAAATTAGCAGAATTTTATCCTTTTTTGAAATTTGTATTTGTATGGACAGAAAAGTTATTAAATTTTCCTGCACGTTAAAAATAAATCCAAACTTGTCTGCGGGGCACGTTTACGTATTTTCATAGGGACACATTTACGCACATGTTCTTACCGTGTCTTACTTCTAAATAGGCCTCGGACGCCTTTTTCGCTATGTACTGTTTCAAATCCGTAGTATTTTCAGGTTATTTAGTTTTGAAAATCCACATTCATTTTAAATTTAGTAAAAGATTCGTATCTTATAGCTTACAATCATAGTGTTGTCTTCATGATTGTTTAGCTTTAACTTTTTACACTATTCAGC